>NW_028281708.1:0-102500 GCF_059751285.1 Brachycentrus maculatus | reverse complement strand
AAGTGGATACATTAAAACGAAAACTAGTTGATAAGCAAGAATACTTATGAAATATTATCTACTTAATAAAAAGCTTGCCCCGTCTCACCATATATATCTCTCGTGAAGTCTATAGAGTTCAAGAACTGTGTATCAAGATTATTCAATAAATCAAGACGTTAAAAGACTTTAAATAGTGTACTTGATAATCATGGGTAGAATTGGTGAATGTTACACGCGTGTAAAGTGATCGCTTAAACTAGCCTATGACGGTCGTAAGCCCCGTAAATGCCCAGACTTTCATATTCTTTTTTGTCTTTGATGAGATGTTAAAAAATAATATGAAAAATACTCCTATGATTGGAGATAATCTAGATTTCTGAAAAAGTATTCGTGCACACTCAAAATGTTTTACAAGACTGTTTGTGCGTATTAATGTTTGTCCTTAATAAATATGGTACGAAAATAATAAAATGAATATATTAACACGACAAAAAATAAATGTGAAAATTCGACTAAAGCATTTTATTGTATTTGGAAGCTGTAAATCTCATTTGTGATGCTTTGAAGGCAGATCTCCTGGCTTTGGAATAAACGAGAATGGACGTGGATCAGACCATTTGAGCTGTTTAGTGCTGCACAAGACAAGGAAAATTACTCTCAAGTGAAAGTCAACGTTGGAAGGTCCTGACATGACATGCACAGAAGAAGAGGAACATCATATAACAACAAAGAAACGCCCCCTTGAGTTAGAATTTTATGAAAATTACGCTTTATTATTTAACCAGATTTAAAAAAAACTTCTTATCGATTTGAACAGCGGTTTATAGAGACCGGTCTTTAATAGAACCCTTCATTAGAACAATATCTACGCTAGCATACAAACAACACTATACATCACACTCTTAGATATACACAAAATAGTAATTACATACGTTGTTAGTCTAAGCCAAAGGCTAACATGCACTATGGGTGCTAAAATAGAGGGGTTTCGAGGGTTGGCGAGGGTGGTAGGGGGCGGGTACTAAATTGGGTGGTGATAAATCTCGCTTTTTATCCAGTAAAGCTGAATCTAATAGAGAACTGTAAGGAAAATTGACGGCGCTGTTTATTAAAATAATGCTGTGTTTTCAAGCCTTACCATCACATGTAAAAGATTTCCGGTTTATTTAGTTCAAACCCTCAATTTAGTATTTTTACTACCGTATGTATCCATGTTTGAAATCGTAGTGAGTGGTTAGATACTGATATAACAAAAAATTCTTTAAAATATCTGACCACGAAGGTAATGTCAAATTATAAAAAATATTATTTTTTATAGTAACCTAAATTACTAAATTCGACGTGATGGTTTATTAATAGACGGAGTGAATTGAACGCCACACCAATCTGTTTTTGCAAACAATCTTCGCCGCTTTCACATTTTTGCATTTTCTCATACATACCCGCCTACTATTCCGACTCCTGAACTGACCACGTCCAAGAATTTGAAATACTTGATCATACTAGTTTTCCTCAATTTGTCTTTGTTCTATTACCAACCTCATTCGCCTCATAAATTTGTTCATTGTTCTTTCTTGCCCAAACCATCCCAACACACCTTTCTTAATATTATCGATAATGCTTATCTCAGCCTTGCATTATTTCCTTGTATCACCATTCAAACATCTATCATACTTCGTTTTGTTGGACATTCGTCTGAGAGGCACAATTCAACTGAATCCTTCTTTTGCAAACTACGTGCTTGACTTCCATACATAAGCCGAATAATATTTTAAGACAAGGACTTTTCTTACATCATGATTATTTAAGGCTTTTTTGAACGTTATATTTTATGTGTGCTTTTGTGTGAAATTTCATAAATTGTCATGGCCATAAAATGAAAGGCTTGAATTATAATTGTCGACATGAAAGATTATGTACAACGTTCGGAATATTAATTGTCTTAACATAAATTTTCATGCCGTTTAAAATTAGACTACTAGTATGTATGACTATAAATTGCGTTTCAAATTAACGAAGCGTATAAAGTACGGAATTTTTGCGTAATTTTTTTGTGTAAATTTTAATTTATTACCTCTTAGTTTCATTGCACTATGTATTACTAGCAATCTGTATGATGAGATTCTAAGACAGGTCAATAAAGCGGTTGCTATATCAGGGTGCGTCAGATAAAATCTGGAAGATGAATATTGAAAGCAAAGTATAAATACCTATACAAGACGTGTGTTAGACCGATTGCCTCATATGTCTCACTCCTTTCAACAACGTCATATATAAAAAAATCGTCAATTTTCAGTTGTGTATATTTTCGAAATGCTCAGAAAATGTACTATCCCAGGAAAAGCGGCATATTTTTAACTTAATATTTACCCGCTACAAGGCAGAAAGTGTTGTTTTTGAGCCTCCAATAGCTGCCAGTCCACGCCACCGGAGACGGAAAACAGGCAAACATATACTCGGATCTGTAAGAAGGGAGAAGAAGAAGAAGTTTAATTGAAAGGATACATAATTGAAAGGATACATAATTGAAAGACTATAGGATGAAGGAAATTAAAGGAAAGGAACTGGGTAAAGAATTTAACGTAGGAAAATTAGAAAAACATGAATGTCTAGGATACTCTGAGTAACATACTTTAGGGTAATAATAGGAACGTGTACGAGTATAGAACTAAAAGATCTAAAACACATGAAACAATATCTAAAACATACATCTTTTGGTCAAAAGAACTTTGTTATGCAATAATGTTTTAAACCTGCTTCCATTATTCATGAAGTCATTTAAAATATTAATAACATACATATAAAAGAACTATGCATAACTGGATAATGGAAGTGGGAAGATTGTATTGATCGCCCATGTCGTATTTGATTGCATAAACAAATTTCTTTAATTAAAATTTCATTATTAATATTGCAAATTGTGCCCTCGGCAAGGAAAAACTCAATGCATGTTATTGTATTATTATATTTTTTTTATATTATTTTTTTATTATTTTTTTACATCTCATCAAAGATGAAGAAGAATATGGAAGTCTGGGCATTTACGGGGCTGACGACCGTCATAGGCTGGTTTAAGTGATCATTTTACACAATTGTAACATTCACCAATTCTACCCATTAATGACAACCACACTACTCAAATTCTTGGAATTCTATATGAATCAATTTAGAAACCTTGTTCATGAATCACTAGAACTTCACCAGAGACATCTATTGGTGAGATGTAAAAAAAAAATAAAAACAAAAAATAATATGAAAATAACTCCTGTAATTGGAAATAATCCAGATTTTGTGAACAAGAACAGACTTTGGACACACTCAAAATGTTGTGAATAAATTATCTGGTCAAATTATAAGCTTAATAATAAAAATGAAAATGGTATTTTCTGGCGTTTCTCATGTGTGTGATTATAATCCAGGATTCGGATCTCACATACTATTATAAGAGTTTCTGCTTAATAAAAAGCTTCTTTACATCTCACCAATAGATGTCTCTAGTGAAGTTCTAGTGATTCAAGAACAAGGTTTCTAAATTGGTTCATATAAATAGAACTTCCAAGAATTTGAGTAGTGTGGTTGTCAATAATGGGTAGAGTTGGTGAATGTTACACGTGTGTAAAGTGATCACTTAAACCAGCCTATGACGGTCGTCAGCCCCGTAAATGCCCAGACTTCCATATTCTTCTTCATCTTTGATGAGATGTAAAAAAATAATATGAAAATAACTCCTGTAATTGGAAATAAACCAGATTTTTTGAACACAAGTATTTGGACACACTCAAAATGTTGCATGTTATTGTAATGGGTAATTTATAATTATGTATGGGATAAAGTAAATTAATAAATACCTGTGGTCTTATTTTTTGGTTTGAATACATTCCCTTTTTTTCCATAATTTTTTAACACCGTGTTAGAAATGACGAGGAATACATACAAGTACGTGTCACAATAGATTTTAAGACATAATGGTATTAATCAAGTATTTTTTTTTAATTGAAATTGTCATAAATAGGGACTCTAATATCACAAAGTCACGATTTATTTAATTAATCAAAAATTATCTTCACCAAATTTAAAAATGAGCTACTGTTTAAGTGATAAAAATGAATTTTTCAGGGTTATTTATTAAATAAGTATAACTTAATACGTCAGCTATTGGCTGCATGTAAAGGGGTGATCTATGGAGATGAAAAAGTTAACGAATAAGTCACGTTTGTAACATGATGGCCCTCATCCCGAGGGGACGTTCAGGTAACGTTAACTCAGTTGACGAAGTGTGATGAAAGTTTTTTTTATTCTACTTAAGACTTTTATAATGTATTAATATATTACCCTGAGAAAGGCTCTTTTCTATTTATAAGGATCGGTCAGGTCACACTGCGGTCATTATTAGGACACAATTCGTCTCTTCTCAAATAAATTCTTCGTCTCTGTTAATTCATCCATAATATTCTGATATCAATCGTTTGAAGGTTAAAGCCAATTTATTACATATTCAAAATATTGTTAATATTTTGTTGTGAAGAATAGTAGACTTGGAAAATCACTCTAAAGATTTCAAAATTGGACGATAGTATGAGTAACATTTTCATTCATTTTCAATTATCAGGACCGGTTTCCTATATATATTTACATATATAAATATATATATATTTATATATGTAAATATATATATATATATATATATATATATATATATATATATATATATATATATATATATATATATATATATATATATATATATATATATATATATATATATATATATATATATAAATATTTATATATATTTATTTATATATCTATTTATATATGTATATATATATATATATATATATATATTTATATATATATATATATATATATATATATATATATATATATATATATATATATATATATATATATATATATATATATATATATATATATATATATATATATATATATATATATATATAACTTGATTGATTACATTTTTTATATTCAAATTAATTGATGATTTTAGCATTGAACTATAAACTAAAAATTAAAAAAAAATAATCATAACGCCACTTCACCTTAAGGGTAGGAAGAAAGAATGAAACGCCATACCAATTATCTTCGTCTCTTCCACATTCATGCATCTCTTCATACACACCCGCCAATTATTCAGACTCCCGACCTGACTATTGGACTACTTGAATTAATTAATTATGCCGCGTTTTCCTCAGTTTTCCTCTTACTCTATTACCAGACACATTAGCCTTATAAATTGGTATTCTTTGATATTTTTATCTAAACTTATAAATATACTATTTTTCTAAAGCAGTTTATGGCAAAATAAATATTAACTAACATATACCATAGAATATCACCATAAACCATTTAATGCGCCTCTGATTTTTACTACAAGTAGCGAGGTTGAAAATTAAAAATTAAATATTCAAATGAAATGATAGTTAAAAAAAACAGCTAAAGATAAAAAAATTACTTTATTAAGTTATTACTTGTAGAGATTTGGCTTTTGCGTTGTTAAGAGAATTCGTTAATGTTTCCAACCCCTTCACCCTTAGAATATTACGAAGTTATTCATTAAGGCGTTTGAATATTTAAATTTATGTTAAGACATTAATGTTATTTGACGACTTATGGTTCGAAACTTTCGATAACTATTTGACTTTCACACATTAATAGAGAACTATTAAGAAATTTTCATTCAACCTTAACCTTTTGTAACTATGGAATAGAGCAGTTCACTATGCAATACATAAAATATTTTTAATGACATCTCAACATAGATGAAGAAGAAAACACGTGTGTAAAGTGATCACTTACGGTTTAAGTGATCACTTTACACACGTGCAACATTCACCAATTCTACCCATGATTGACAACCACACTACTCCAATTCTTGAAACTTATATATGGTACAATTTCGAAACATAGTGCTTCAATTACTAGAATTTCACTAGAGACATATATTGGTGAGACGAAATAAGTTTTTTATTGAGCAGAAACTCTTTTGTTAGTTTGTGAGATCCGAATCCTATATATATTATATATATATATTTATATATATATATATATATATATATATATATATATATATATATATATATATATATATATATATATATATATATATATATATATATATACAATATATATATATATATATATTTTATTTCGCCCGCCTCCGTAGTGTAATGGCCAGCACGCTCGGCTGCCGTCCTGGAGGTCCCGGGTTCGATTAAGTGATTTTTTCACTGTGATATTTATTCAAAATAACCATGGACTGGTACTTGAAGCGGAGGGCTGATCACCTTTTCTTCATGTATAAACGATCAAGATAACACTTGGTTTATATGACACAGTGCCCTATGCACCATTGGGGTGCGGATAAGGTTTTTTTTATTATTATATATAAATACTGTAATAACATATATCGTAGTCATACAGGAGAACGTGACCAAGTGCATTTTTTACAAAAAACGTGACCATTGACTATTTGATATCTTACTAGCTTAATATTGCTCTGAAAAAAATCCCAACGGATTTTAAACTTGGAAGTATAATATATTGACTTGTTAAACATGACTAACTGCATTGATGTTTATTTTCTTGCCAAGCAAAAGTGACTTAAATGGCCCACCTGAACATTTTACGTTTTGTTAGTTGGTCACGTTCTCTTGTACGACTACGATACGAGAAACGCTAGAAAATATCATTTTCATTTTATTATTTTGGTTTATAATTTAACCAGTTACTTTATTTACAACATTTTGAGTGTGCCTAAATACCTTTTCACAAATATGGATTATCTCCGATTATAAGAGCTATTTTTCATAAAATTATTATTTATTTTTAAATAAAATGAATAATAACTCCTATAATTGAAGATGATCCAGATTTGTGAAAAAGAATTTGGACACACTCAAAATGCTGTCAATATATAAAATATTGTAGTTATTTTTGACCGTATATCAAACGCTTTTATTAGTAAACCGATGAATTTTACGAAGAAGTTTTTTTACCGTTTTACCATTTATTATTTTTCTTTCCCAGAGAGTGTATGCTCCTTATTTAGTATCAAATAAGAAACGCAAAGATCGGAACATACAATTCAATGATATGCCATTTGAGATATGAAATATCAAAACGTTTTGACGTTTTCGTTCAGAAATACTTCTTACGTAGATAATTTTTGACATGTGAAAACCATGTAATTGGTTTTTAACTCTGAAATGGTCTGGCAATACGAATAGTGTATTTACAACTTATTTTACAACTTAAAGATTTTTTACAAAATAAAAAATAAAAATAATAATTTTAATAAAACCCTTATCCGCACCCCAATGGTGCATAGGGCACTGCGTCATATAAACGCAGAGTTATCTTGATCGTTTTTACGCACGAAGGAAAGGTGATCAACCCTCCGCTTCAGGTACCAGTCCAGGGTAATATTGAATATTACAATGAATAAATCACTTATATTTATTTGACCCACCCTGGGAATCGAACCCGGGACCTCCAGAGCGGTAGCTAAGCGTGCTGACCATTACACTACGGAGGCGGACAAAATAAAAATGGATAGATAAATTTAGCTATCCAAAATTCTGGGTTAGTTTTATTTGTTTTTTTTTTTTACAATGATTTAACATTTTGATATCTCAACACAGATAGAAGAATACGTTTGAGCGTTAGGGCTTACGACCTGTAATAGACTGGTTTAACTGATGGCTTTATACACGTGTCACATTTACAAGCCTCTACAAGATAGAATAAAGAACACCAGGATAAGAGAAATATGCGAAATCGAAGATGTAGTTTGGTGGAGAAGGCAGATAAGTCAATGGTATACGCATGTGAAGAGAATGGAACCATCTGGACTCCCCCACATTATATTGTACGGAAAACCCAAAAGTAGACGACTCTTAGGCAGATCGTCAAAGAAATGGAAATCGACATTGCTGGAGGCTTTTTCCCTTTAAATCAGGCCACAAGAAGAAGAAAAAGAGCAGATATAAAGTTTTTGGATACACCATTTTTAATATTGCCCAAAATAATGATGGATGGTATTTGACAGGGTAACCCATAACTGAACGTTTACCCTATCGAGGTAATGTGTTTTTTTTTTTTAATATCAATAACCATCTATCAAACTGTCAATTATAAATGTACATTGGAAGCTCACTTGAAAACAAATACCATTATCTTCCAAGTCGTTTCGCCCTCTCACGAAACAACGCGTGTGACATCTCCGACACACATCGGTGTGTTGTACTCGTATAAACAACGATCTCATAAAGTCTGTGTCGGTTTTACTGTGAAATATTAATGCCGTCATGAAACAAGGTTTTGTACTCAGATAAAGTTAAATGAGACAAAAATTAGGGGTTGTTTACAAAGTGAGAGTAGTCATAAATTATGGATGGTGAAATATTCGAGAGTAACGACATATTTTATGGATGATAATATGCGAGCGTTTTAATATTTTTTTATTGGTTTATACTCGTATGCTAAAACAGTCCTTAGCATTTAAGAATTACTCTCATATAACATAAGATGACACCTCCTAGTAAAGGACGCAAATCACAATTAACACACTTCATTTAAATTATTATTTCGGCATTAGCTTGGAATGATATATTGATTTTTTTTTAAAAGAGAGATATTTGTGTTTTTATTATTTTAATGAATATTTCAATTTCATGCTGTTTCTGTGAGCCTGAGCGGCTCATTATTAGAAATAGATACTAAATTGTGGTAGAGTGGGTTCGAACCGAGAAACTCTGACTTCAGAGTCCACGACACTGACCACGGGACCACAACCCGACACAATTTTAATTTAATTTAAAAATTAAACACCAACACCATTTACTGAGTTTTATTTCGTTACACACGAGCAGTTTCGAAAACTATAGTTCTTTTCATCAATTAGTTGATTTAAAAAAAATGTAATCACCTTTTGAAAACATCTGTTGTTTTTTAAACTAGTCGTGTGTGATGAAATACGTAGAATTCAATACGTGGTATTCAACAGTGTTCAATTTTTAAAATACTCATACATATGCGTTGATAATGATACAATAAAAACTAATAGTTACCAGGAAAAAAATATGTCTGTCCTTACAAAGTTTCACGGTCATAATAATTTCCGATAAATCGATAATTCGTGGAATTGATTATAATACTAGCAAGGTCTGTTGAATAACGATGTAAACACACCTGGTATAGTCTGTAACCACACATAATATGCATCGAATTGTATCGGTCAAGGCTTCACGCTCCATAGCCACCATTCTCCACCCCGTGAAAGCCTCTCATTACCGTCAAAGGGTTGTAACCCCCTACTCGCCATCCCCCACATGCCCACCACACCGGAAGAATGTGTTCCAAACTTCGGAGCCTCAAATAGTTTGGAAGGGTCGATGTGTGTATTTTATATCCTTTGCTGTGCGAGCAAACCCCATTTCTGACAGTTTTGTATTGATGGCGATCCAAATACTAATTTAAATTCAGCGGGTTATTTAGCGAATCGTGAGAAATAAATCACACGAAGGTTTAATTCCTAAAATTTTTTGAAGAAAAAATAATAAAATGTAAAAATATCATTTTATTATTATTATTATCACACACTGGATTGATCATCCTAATTTTTTTATATTTTATTTATTTAATATGGTTATGAATGTTTATTTCAATATTTTAACTAATTTTTAGACATTTCACTTTTACATTCTTAAAATTAATATATTATTTTTTGACATCTCATCAAAGATGAAGAAGAATATGGAAGTCTGGGCATTTACGGGGCTGACGACCGTCATAGGCTGGTTTAAGTGATCGCTTTACACACGTGTAACATTCACCAATTCTACCCATTATTGACAACCACACTACTCAAATTCTTGGAAGTTCTATATATATGAACCAATTTAGTAACTTTGTTCTTGAATCACTAGAACTTCACTAAAGACATCTATTGGTGAGATGTAAAGAAGCTTTTTTACTAAGCAGAAACGCTTATATTAGTATGTGAGGTCCGAATCCTGGATTATATTCACACACATGAGAAACGCCA
Source organism: Brachycentrus maculatus (assembly GCF_059751285.1). Taxonomy (NCBI): domain Eukaryota; kingdom Metazoa; phylum Arthropoda; class Insecta; order Trichoptera; family Brachycentridae; genus Brachycentrus; species Brachycentrus maculatus. The sequence continues at coordinate 92,449 of NW_028281708.1, read as the reverse complement.
GAAAATACGATTTTCATTTTTATTATTAAGCTTATAATTTGACCAGATAGATTATTTACAACATGTTATGTTATATGGAAATATAGTACATAAATGTGAATAATCTTGTGTCTGATAATAATAATAAGAGTGTAAATAAAACATGTTAATAATTAGCTATGTAATAAAATAAATTAAAAGTTATTTTCTACATATATTTTATTTGACTAGTGACCGGATTTTGTAGTAACCTACATTATCAGATACCTAGTCTGATAATGTCTATGACAAAACACAGTCATTGCAATGGTTAAATACAATTTATTGAAAAAAAAACTATAATGTTGTTATTTAATTATATAAAATGCAGTTCCACCAAGAAATGTCAGAATAAAAGTTAAATCTAATTTTATCAACTAGTTACATGGAAGTATCAAAAATGTTTTTTCAGTCTTCAGTAATTTTGAACGAATCTTATTTTAATTGGAGACAGCTTTGTACTTCACAAATTTTCAAATGAGGTCCACCATCAATCGAAATTTCAAATCTATCAAAATTATAAGTAACATACGAAAGGAATCCAAGAACAGTGCATATATCGCTCACTCCTTTCAAGAACATCATAAATCAAAACTCTTGATTTTTCAGGAGAACGTTATAAAATATAATACAATGTATTAAAAATAAATATCAAGCCATTTATTGAACTTTTTATTATGCAACAGATCTTTTTCGGTAAAACCTGAAGGTTTTTTCTCCATTTGAAAAATATTTAGTATATTTAAAAAAATAATTAAACAATACCTTTTCTTCAATATGCAAAAACAACACTTTCTACCCTATAGCGGGTAAATATTAAGTTAGAAATATACCTCTTTTGCTGGAATATAGTACATTTTCTGGGCATTCCGAAAACATACACAACTGAAAATTGACGATTTTTGTTTTATGACCTTCTTGAAAGGAGGGAGCAATAACAAATTAAGGCAATATGGATGTTCAATAATGGGCATGAGATACTAAGATGAACGTTACACAAGTGTATTAAGCGATCACTTCATTCAACGGGGTTGCAAGATCTGGGATGCTAAGACTTTCAGATTTTTAATAAAACATCGGTAGATGCTTTATCTCAAGTTGAGATTCTTATTATACACTCGTAAATTAAAAAAAATATCATTACAAATGAACATTTTATTCAAATTTCAGATCGTTAAGTTTTTTTCAAGATACTCTTAATTTAATTTTATTCTTAATAAGGTCCGCCTCCGTAGTGTAATGGTCAGCACGCTCGGCTACCGTTCTGGAGGTCCCGGGTTTGATTCTCAAGGGGGGTAAAATAAATATAAGTGATTTTTTCACTGTCATATTTATTCAATATTACCCTGGACTGGTACCTGAAGCGGAGGGCTGATCACCTTCATGTGTAAACGATCAAGATAACATTGCTTTTATACGACGCAGTGCCCTATGCACCATTGGGGTGCAGATAAGGGTTTTATTATTTTACTATTATTACTCTTAATTTATAACTTCTTTAGCAATTTACTGAGATTAAACATTTTTAATAAACTTAAATTATAGATTTCCTTCATTACATACTATTACAAAATATTTTTTAAAAAGGTAAATATTTAATCAATATCTCTGAACTCGATTTACACTTTTAAGTACCACGTAAATGTAAAATACGTATTTTGTACACACTATTTTATATCCTTTGCTGTGCGAGCAAACCCCATTTCTGACAGTTTTGTATTGATGGCGATCCAAATACTAATTTAAATTCAGCGGGTTATTTAGCGAATCGTGAGAAATAAATCACACGAAGGTTTAATTCCTAAAATTTTTTGAAGAAAAAATAATAAAATGTAAAAATATCATTTTATTATTATTATTATCACACACTGGATTGATCATCCTAATTTTTTTATATTTTATTTATTTAATATGGTTATGAATGTTTATTTCAATATTTTAACTAATTTTTAGACATTTCACTTTTACATTCTTAAAATTAATATATTATTTTTTGACATCTCATCAAAGATGAAGAAGAATATGGAAGTCTGGGCATTTACGGGGCTGACGACCGTCATAGGCTGGTTTAAGTGATCGCTTTACACACGTGTAACATTCACCAATTCTACCCATTATTGACAACCACACTACTCAAATTCTTGGAAGTTCTATATATATGAACCAATTTAGTAACTTTGTTCTTGAATCACTAGAACTTCACTAAAGACATCTATTGGTGAGATGTAAAGAAGCTTTTTTACTAAGCAGAAACGCTTATATTAGTATGTGAGGTCCGAATCCTGGATTATATTCACACACATGAGAAACGCCAGAAAATACGATTTTCATTTTTATTATTAAGCTTATAATTTGACCAGATAGATTATTTACAACATGTTATGTTATATGGAAATATAGTACATAAATGTGAATAATCTCGTGTCTGATAATAATAATAAGAGTGTAAATAAAACATGTTAATAATTAGCTATGTAATAAAATAAATTAAAAGTTATTTTCTACATATATTTTATTTGACTAGTGACCGGATTTTGTAGTAACCTACATTATCAGATACCTAGTCTGATAATGTCTATGACAAAACACAGTCATTGCAATGGTTAAATACAATTTATTGAAAAAAAAACTATAATGTTGTTATTTAATTATATAAAATGCAGTTCCACCAAGAAATGTCAGAATAAAAGTTAAATCTAATTTTATCAACTAGTTACATGGAAGTATCAAAAATGTTTTTTCAGTCTTCAGTAATTTTGAACGAATCTTATTTTAATTGGAGACAGCTTTGTACTTCACAAATTTTCAAATGAGGTCCACCATCAATCGAAATTTCAAATCTATCAAAATTATAAGTAACATACGAAAGGAATCCAAGAACAGTGCATATATCGCTCACTCCTTTCAAGAACATCATAAATCAAAACTCTTGATTTTTCAGGAGAACGTTATAAAATATAATACAATGTATTAAAAATAAATATCAAGCCATTTATTGAACTTTTTATTATGCAACAGATCTTTTTCGGTAAAACCTGAAGGTTTTTTCTCCATTTGAAAAATATTTAGTATATTTAAAAAAATAATTAAACAATACCTTTTCTTCAATATGCAAAAACAACACTTTCTACCCTATAGCGGGTAAATATTAAGTTAGAAATATACCTCTTTTGCTGGAATATAGTACATTTTCTGGGCATTCCGAAAACATACACAACTGAAAATTGACGATTTTTGTTTTATGACCTTCTTGAAAGGAGGGAGCAATAACAAATTAAGGCAATATGGATGTTCAATAATGGGCATGAGATACTAAGATGAACGTTACACAAGTGTATTAAGCGATCACTTCATTCAACGGGGTTGCAAGATCTGGGATGCTAAGACTTTCAGATTTTTAATAAAACATCGGTAGATGCTTTATCTCAAGTTGAGATTCTTATTATACACTCGTAAATTAAAAAAAATATCATTACAAATGAACATTTTATTCAAATTTCAGATCGTTAAGTTTTTTTCAAGATACTCTTAATTTAATTTTATTCTTAATAAGGTCCGCCTCCGTAGTGTAATGGTCAGCACGCTCGGCTACCGTTCTGGAGGTCCCGGGTTTGATTCTCAAGGGGGGTAAAATAAATATAAGTGATTTTTTCACTGTCATATTTATTCAATATTACCCTGGACTGGTACCTGAAGCGGAGGGCTGATCACCTTCATGTGTAAACGATCAAGATAACATTGCTTTTATACGACGCAGTGCCCTATGCACCATTGGGGTGCAGATAAGGGTTTTATTATTTTACTATTATTACTCTTAATTTATAACTTCTTTAGCAATTTACTGAGATTAAACATTTTTAATAAACTTAAATTATAGATTTCCTTCATTACATACTATTACAAAATATTTTTTAAATAGGTAAATATTTAATCAATATCTCTGAACTCGATTTACACTTTTAAGTACCACGTAAATGTAAAATACGTATTTTGTTTTATTCATATGTAAGGGCGTGAAACTAAGGGGCGGGCTGTATTTGATAGTTTAAGACAAACAATAAAAAAGACATACAGACATATATTTTAACCAATGACTTCCATTCCTCACTGCTCTTCTAATATTTTATTATTCAATCGTACATGCTTTTTGGTACGGGGTGGCACAAAATTAATCATAATTAAAAAAATATATGTAAGTTAATTCATAATTACAATTTTAAATTAATTATAATTTTTGCAAATAGCGTCATTCGTTGATCATATTTTACATTTGTGAATCAAACAGCTGCAGTATTACAAATTTATGGTGTTGCAAAATTAATTATCCAATTTAAGTATTCAATTAATTTTTCACTGAATAAAAAAAAAAGATTTTAAGTGACGGAAATCTTTATTTGGATCTTTGCAATTTTTTTCTGTTAAGTGGAAAAGGTGATATCCGTCAAGAGGCTGTCGACAGTATTGACACACGTTTGTGCCCGTTTGATCAATCTGTTTCTATACTTTAGCTGTCTAGTTCACAAATGTCAAATATGATTTATGTGCGACGCCATTTGCAAAAATTATTACATCTTCCAATTGGATGATTAATTTTGTGCCATTCTGTAGTAACAATTTTACTATTTTGGTTTCATTGCCAAAAATATTAATACACGAATTTAAATATCACTCAGTAATTTACGATGATATTGTGTGTCAATAACGAGAAATAATATAGGTGAAAACAAAAAGATAAAATTTGATTCCACTTTTTCCATTAATAATAGTACTACGCCTACGCCATTTGTAAAAATTATTTCTATAGGTTGAATTATTTTGTGCAACCCTGTATAAAGTTTTTAAAAAAGTCTCCCCAAAGTTTTGAAAATAATTTTGTGCTAAATTTTATTTGGTTTTGAAGCCCTGTGTAGTTGAAGGGTAAACATAACATCTCGTGATATTAACGTTCGCCATACCAATTCGTGTGTGCCTAACTATGAATCATCCGGATCAACTCTCTGCAAATAATTCGCCGATTAACAGGAATATATCATAAAATATGATGTTATCCGTCTACTAGTATATTACGATATAACTATAGTACATGTTGATGAAATCATATGTACATAAAACTTAATATGAAAACATCAAACGCGTAGTACAGTAAACCCCCCTATAATGTCGATATAAGAACCGCTTTATCGGAGCGAACGGTATAGGGGGAGAATATTTTTAATTGTATTTTTATTTAATAATGACTTATTTAAGCCATTTCCACTGGTCAAAATAAAAAAAACATTTTATATTAAAGTTTTACATAGTAAATACCACTATTCCTTATTATCTACTGTGACACGTGTTTCGATGCATTCCGCATCATTTTCAAATACGGTGTTTGAATGCATCGATACACGTGTCACAGTAGATTTTAAGATATCTTGGAATGTACAAAGTAAAATTTTAATTAAAAATGTAATGATTTTACAACAAAATGACCGCCAAATCAATGAATAAAAATATAAAACATTTACCCCCTATAGCGGTCCTCCCAATGTATTATTTATAGGGGGTTACTGTATTATATTAATTATATAAAAATATATGTATAAAAACAAATATCGCTTTTATAAAAAATCTAATTTGGAAAACATATGAAAAAAGCATTTATAACCAAAGTATTTTTTTATTGATTTACAGTCACTTTTTGGTAATATTAATCCATTATTTATTAAAGTTTCCATTAGTAAATACCACTATTTCGAAATTAAAATAAAATATTCGTATTTACCAAGTAAAATTTAAATTCGACAAAGCGTTTTGTTTTTAATGCTACTATTTTTATTGTGTTCTCAGCGTTAAATGTTGGCAAACACCATACAAATTATGACTTTGTTTGCAGCTCTAAACAAACAAGGTGTAGCTCTACAATGGAACCGTTTTCTGAAGTTTTTAAAATAGACTTTTTTAAAAAATATAATTCTTATTTAAAAATAAAATAACAACTTTTTACTTTTTCTACATATATTTTATTTGACTGGTAAAATATAATAATTGTGAAAAGAACTGCATGACTATTATTTTATTATTTAAAATACTGCATTTTATACTTCACCAAGAAATGTCTGTACAAAACATTAATCTTACTCTTTGCTTGGTATTTCTCTTCCCTTGATAAAAATAAAGCGTGTATTACTTCTCTCTCTTTTAACAGTACTTTTTTTTTTCAATTTTAATTAATAAATGAGTATAAAAGAAATATTTTACGTATTGATTTATAAAAACTACAAAATCAACATTTTATTTTACTTTAGCCATTTTATAATCGAGCACTTACACTTTGTCATTCCTGAAATACCATTTGTAAGTTAAATATCCATTAGTAGCAGTTTCTACTCAGTGCACTTGAATTGGATCGCACGTAGATCGTAAATTTGAATACTGGATAGTGTATTTAAAACTAATTCAAAGTTAGAAAATGGGAATCCGTATATATGGGAGAGTTTTCATCAAACGAACTGGTTATAAAAAATGGATTATTTTTTTTAGGGTGAAAGGGTAGTTTTTTTAATAAAATAACCGTTCCACTAACCATCACACCACTTCCCCGTAGGGATAGGCAGAGATAATAGTACGCCACACCTCTCTATTTTCGAAAACATTCTTCGCCTCTTCCACATTCATGCATCTCCTCATACATACCCGACGATTATTATTTACTCTGACTCGGCCGCTTTCAAGTATTTGACATGCCAAGTTTTCCTCGGTCTTCCTCTGGTTCTTCACATGTCCAAACCATCTCATCACACCTTTCTTAATTTTATCGATAATGCTTATCTCAGCTTGGCATTCATTCCTTATTTCACCATTCGAACTATATTTATCATAATATAATAAATATGTAAATAAACTAAATATTTTTTAAAGGATCCGCTAGGTCTGTATTTTAAGAGGCTTGTCTGCAGGTAGGATAGTAAGGATAGGAAAGCTAGATGTAAAAAATACATCACAAATACCCAGACCAATAAAAAAAAATTCTTCTTGATTTCATTCTGCAATTGGCGGGAATCGAACGCCAGTTTTGCTGTCGAGCGTCTGTCCAACTACGCCACGACGTCTGTCATATGATTTGTTGAAATTTAATTATTCCTTCAAGCAATATACCATCCCCTTTTTTGTGCAGTGTGATTTACTAAAAATTAGATATTTCGTTTACAAGAACTTGATGATAAGGCTAATATTAAGTTGTAAAAATAATTGTTTGAAAGCAAAATTATATTATTTATTGATTCGGCATTGACTTTGTGGGATGACATGATTATTTTAATTAAATTAATTAAATTAAAATAAAAAGCGAAATTAGTTTAAAAATACTGTAACAAGGCGAAACAATTGTCACAAATTTTATTTTTATGTGTTTTTAATTACACATATATATATATATATATATATATATATATATATATATATATATATATATATATATATATATATATATATATATATATATATATATATATATACACAACGAAGGTTTGATAGTCCCAAGAATTAACAATAAATATGGGAGTCGAAGACTTCAATATATAAATGGTAGTTCCAAACGTTTTTAATTTGTTGCCGACGGAGGTTAGAGATCAAAATAAAATAAGGAACAAAGGCAAAATAAAGGAATGAGTTCAGAGGATTTAGATGATCAAGAGTTAATTATATGAAAATTGTAAAATTGTTGTTTTTATTATTATATTTTTCCATCTCTTTTTTTGTCTGTATATTAGGTCAAAATAGATAAAAACAATTAAAAAACATTAGTTAAAAGAAATCCACCGACAAGACACACAAAGTCGTTTGGTAACCAAAAAAATATTTTGAATGTGTTTATAATTGTTCTCTTAAATAAATATATACAATTCATGCAAAAAAACATAAAAAAAAGTATGCTTAAACTGGAGATATTGAAAGGTGCACAATGGTCAAATCTACAACTCATTTTTTTCAAATAATTTAATTTAAAAAAACAATATTTGTGTTTTTATAATTTACACAAATATTTCAATATTTTGATATTTCTGTAAGCCTAAGCGGTTCATTATTAGAAATAGGTATCAAATTGTGGTAGAGTGGGTTCGAACCGAGAAATTCTGACTTAAGAGTCCGCGACAGTAACCACAGGATCACAACCCGACACATGTTCAGGACTCTAGTATCACTCCACCCTTAGCATGACAGGTCCAGTGAGGGCAATGATAATTAATATCTCCCAGAACGCGACAGGCACGTATATTGATTACTAATAGCCACCGTATTGTGTTATTTACTAGTTGAATAGTGCAAGCTAGACACGTAGTTGGTTGTACCGTTAGGGAACAGTATTGACACCGACTGTAAAATTAGTAAAAGGGTAAGCTAGGGCAGTGTTCCGCAAACTTTTTCTATTCAAGGTACATCTACCAAATGAAGAAATTTCATAGGTGCATATTTACCATATTATGGTGACATATCTAACATATTATGTTAAATGCGAAATGTGAGCCTACTTAACTGAGCACGGGCAATCGAAATTAAGAGCAATTGTGTTATTTTCACAAAACTAGACTTTTTTCTGCGGCACACCAACTAATCGCCACGGTACACCAGTGTGCCGCGGCATACACTTTGCGGAAAAATGAGATAGGGTGTTTCGCCCATAATAATAAAAAATGAAACCGATTGTACAAAAAAAACGAAATAATGAATTATTCATAAACTCTAGAAAAAAGTTCTAGAAAAATTATCATTAATTTTACTGATTTGCGAACTAAGATTTTAACACTAACAGTTACCAAAAACCGTAACAGTAATCAAAAACCAACAAAATCAGTCCCTACTTTGTTGTTCCTCCTTTTTTATTACTGCTGCAATACGTTTTGGCATGGATTTAAAAAAAAAATTATGTATCTTGGGAAAAAAATTCTAATCACACTTTACCGATGGCGTTTTTAATGTTTTCCTTTAACTAAGGCTTCATTTTTTTTATTTCGATTGCCAATTTATGCCGCAAATTCTCGGTAGGGTTCAGGTCAGGACTATTTTCGGGCCAGTCCAGTGTTGAAAGTTTCATGAATTTCATTTATTCTTTGACTAAAAAATATACATAGGTATTTATATATTTCTGTGGACGGAAAACTGAAATTATATATCTATATATATCAATATTATAACTATATATATATATATATATATATATATATATATATATATATATATATATATATATATATATATATATATATATATATATATATATATATATATATATATATATATATATATATATAATATATATATATATTGATAATTTTCAGTCCACAGCAAAATAATCTACATAGAAATGTTATTTTACTAATACCAAGTATCTCATAAGCTGGAGTTATTTTTAAAGAATCTCGAAACCCGAAGGCCTTCCCGTTCTTGTTTGCTCTCCATAGCTCATTCCAAATTCTTATAGGCTAATTTTATTAAGGAAAGCTTTTAAGAGCCATGAAGTTTAAATGCCTTATTTGTGTCGTTTAAGTTTAGGATTTTCCAAAACGGTTGACAAAAAAACTGGATGAATCATTACAAAGTCTTTAAAATTAAAAGAAATCGGTAATTTTAAGTTGAAATAATCCATCTTTTATTTTTTGACATCTCAATATTCACGAAGAAGAATATGTATGATTGGGTATTTACAGGGCTTATGGCTTGTCATAGACTGGTTAAATGATAATTTTATACACGTGCGACATTTACCATTCTTCGCATAACCACACTACTCAAATTTTATAGACCGAGCAAAAAAATATGTTACTTAGTATATTATTTATTGATTCGGCCATAACTTTTTTTGATTAGTAAAAAAAAATAAACACCTGTGATAAACCACTTAATGACTATAATTTTTATTAGACATGACTAATTTCGAAAACTTACAGATGTTTTTATCTAGAGGTGATTGAATTAAATTAAAGCTAACGAGACAAAATATTTAGGGGTATAAATAGAGGTTGATAGGTTAATAAATTTAGGGGTGGGGGGGGGGGGTTAAAGAAAAGAATTTTTGTAAAAGGAAACATTGATAATAATGACGACGCATTTTGAAACAGTATACCTATTATTTATTAACGTTTTATCTAAATTAAATTTTTTATGTTTTTCGAAATATTCAAAATTATGCATGACTTAACCTTTGAGTGTAATGATTTAAGTGTATGTGAGTCAAATGAGTGATTAGTTTCCATGATATGATTGGCAAATTCCGAAAAATAATTACATTTTAGCTCACGAGGATGTTCTCTTATTCTTATTTTTAGAACTCTCGCAGTTTGGCCAGTATACTTTTTATCTCAGTCAATTATTATAAATGATTAAAATTAAAAAAAAAATAATGTAAATAAGCTATTTACAACATTTTAATTAAGTCCAAATACTTGTTATTATTAATTATAGTAGTTTTTATTTTTTTTTTGACATCTTAACATATATGAACACATATTTACGGAGCTAGAGTGTAGTGGAGTGGAGCGGCTGAACGCTGTTCTACCCTTTTTTTTATCCCACATAATGCACACTGAAAAGCACTATAGTAAAGGTGTAAGAATCCCTTACCCATAGCATGACCTTGCATTTATAAGAAAGGTGCAAAAAAGTGAAAAAAATATTATATGAAGAAGAATATGAAAGACTGGGCATTTACTGGGCCTACGACCAAAAAAAAAAAAGTTATGTTACCATATCGCTCACTCCAAATCAAAAAAAAAAAAGTTATGTCACCATATCGCTCACTAATCAAAAATCGTCAATTTTCAGTTGTGCATGTTTTCGGAATGCTCAGAAAATGTACTATATCCCATCAAAAGAGGCATATTTTTAACTTAACATTTACCCGCTACAGGACAGAAAATGTTGTTTTTGTATTTTGAATAAAAGGTATCGTGTAATTATTTTCTTTAAATAAAACTTAATATTTTTTAAATGGAGAAAAAACCTTCAGGATTTACCTAAAAAGATCTGTTGCACAGTAAAAAGTTCAATAAGTGGCTTGATATTTATTTTTGATACATTGTATTATATTTTTAAACTTTAAAAACAATCTCCTGAAAAATCAAGTTTTTTGATTTATGACGTTCTTGAAAGGAGCGAGCGATATCTAAAATACCGGATTTGATTTCCTTATAAAAACAGATTTATTCCTGACATGATGATATGGTTAATATCATGTCTTACTTTTGAGCACATACTGAGAATTCATGCTGACTCATATAAACATTTCTCTACATAGGAGTTATTATGACACTATATCATTTTGGCACATTTAATTGTTATCGCTTGAAATATGATACAAGGCACATTTCTTCACAAAGGAATACAAACAAGTCTCCTTTTCTCCAGTTTCATTACCCGCCGTTGAAAGTTATCTAAGGAGGGACTAGAAATTTCTGTATAAAAGCAATTTCAAATTCATTTAATAAATTAATTTTAAGGTGCCGTAAATAAAAATAATCATATTAAAAAAATATATTATTTTTATTAATTTTTTTTGGTACATACCACTATTACAATATTTAAAATCTGTTTTGACTATTTTATTTATTGTTTCGGCATTAACTTTGTGGTAAGACATGTTACAATGATTAAAGAAAACACTTCGTTTTTTACCACTTGAGTTTTATCTTGAAAATTTAGAAATCCAAAAAAACCTGAATTCTAATAATAATTTATTAAATAATATATTGTTTCAAAATTCTTCACCATTGCTTTCCATTTTTCCTTTGTTTTCAAACTCCGTCCCTTGAATAACCCCTTCCCCTTACTTTCCCCTCTCTTTATTTATAGAACAATTTTATATTTTATATTTTAGTTATTATACAGACCTGAATGATGGAAGTTTAACTTCTGAAACATGTAGTCTATAATAAAACTCAAGTGGTAAAAAACGAAGTGTTTTCTTTAATCACTGTTATGACTCGTGTTTCGATGCATTCAACATCATTATCAAACAGTACAATGTGATGATAATGATGTTGAATATCTCGAAATACATCTCACTAAAGGTTAAATAGTAAAATGAATATATAACAACATTTTTAGTGTGTTTAAATACTCGTTCACAAATCTGGATTATCTCCAATTATGAGTTATTTTTTATCTCATTTTTTGACATTTCAACAAAGATAAAGAAGAACATTATAGTCTGGGCATTTACGGGGCTTTCGACCATCATAGGCTGGTTAAAGTGATCACTTTACACACGTGTAACATTCGCCAATTTTACCCAAGATTTTACCCAACAACCACACTACTCAAATTTTTGGAACTTCTTTATAAAGTTGAAATTCGAATTATAGTGCTTGAAATCACTAAAATTTAACTAGAGACATCTATCAAGATTTTTTATTATTTTATCTATACTATTTTTTGTCATCTTTCATGCTAATTACGGGTTTGGTTCACCGTTGACGACAAAATTTTTGATGTTGTGAATTTTTTCCTTTTTCCATTTTTATACTTAATTTACTCTTTCGTAAATGCTTCTAAATCCGATTATTTTTTTATCTAGTTATAATTTAATCATTTACATACCATAATAATTGATAAACTTATACTACTTAATAAGTAAGACAATTTATTATACTGAATTTATTAAAGATGGTGGATATTGAAAAGAATAAAAGATTTCATATTCCTTTGAACGTGATTCCATGCCACTTCGTTTTGATAATATTTTTTATGAATACCCGTGATTTACAACCAGCGTTTAAGAATAAGAATCTGCGTAGTGTAAGAGTTTTTATAAAAATATAAATTATATAAATTTTCGCATTTTTGTAGTTGTGCCAAATGTTGAGATCTGGGAGATTTATAAGTATTTATTTGCGTTTGAGTATAATTACAACATTCAACATAAATGGCTGCTGTGGACTCTCATGTACTATGTCATGATATTGATCAGTACATGTAGTAGTAAAAAAATGTGATTGTCAATCATGGGTACCTGTAATAGGCTGTTTAAGTAATAACTTTACATGCGTTTACATTCACCATTCTACCCATGATTGACAAACATATACCTTCTTATTTGACTTCACAGCAGCCAGCTTTGGTTGGTTTAAGAAAGCTTGAATTATTTATTTATTTAAGCTTTATGAACAGAAAATAAATAAGTTCATTAGCGGGCTTATTGCTAAAAAGCAATATCTTCCAACCAACCAAAAACAGACTATTGATATTGATCAAAACACTGATTACCATTTATATTTGTTTGCAATCAGAGGGTAGGTTGGACTTGAACATTAAAAAAACATAAATTACAAATTGACATTTCGAAAAACATAGATTACAAAAGAAGATAATAAGGAGAGCAAAGGAAAAAAAAAGAGTTTAGGGAAGGAGGTATTGGGAAAACTAAGGGAGGAGGTTTGATGGACAGTTAGGATTCTAATGATAAATAGTAATGTTTCAGACGTTTCTTAAAAGTTATTAGAGAAGGTGAATTTTTTACAAGAAGAGGTAATTCATTCCAATTACTTGTAAATTGATGTAAATTGATCACTCAAATAGCGCACGACAGGTTATAAATCTTGTTAATACCGAGACATCTATATTCTTATTTATCTATGTTGAGATGTCAACATGTAAAAATATAATAGTAAAGATTGATTTTTCACGATTTTAGATACGCGGCGTTTTAAAGGAAGATAGCTCTCGCGTAAAATAAGGGATGCCTGAAAATGTTATCTTTAAATTAAATTTAATAGACGTTAATTTGCCTGGTAGCCTCATTAGTCAGAAGTCGAACACACAGCGCCGCCTAGCGGAATTTGCCAGAAATTTCCACAGGACAATCGCGCGCTTTCTGAGTTATAATAATCTAACATTTGACATTTGCCAACACAAATGTAACAGATACAAATTCATCAAAATGTCCACGTCAAAACATTTCACATAGTTTCTATTCATATAAGGGATGAAACATTTTTTTTAATTTCACCATAACGCGCGAATGAAAATCCTTTAGGGTGTGTATTTGCTTATACACCTGTTCCGGAAGTACGAGCGTTTTGTCTCTTTCTCTCCGGGCGGAAATCAATATAAACCCATCTTTTCAAAGCGCTATTCTCCTGAAGCAGTTTGGCAATATGTCAAAAAATACTTAGAAGCTACTTCCAACGGCTCTACGGCCTTGAATGTGATTTGACTCTTTTGAAGGAGTGAGAATAAATACGATTTTCATTATAGTTAATGACGAGATAATTTAACAGGCAATTTATATGGCAAAAAATTCACAATCCACTGTTTCTCTTACTGAAATTCAAATAATAAAAATTTAATTTGGTTAAAAAAGTATTAAAATTGAAGTTAGGAAAAATGGTTACACAGTCAGCGCCATTCATGATTGTGGTGAAAATTTCAACTACATATGTACTACTACTAATAGCCCCAGACAAACACAGTGTTAAATTTTGTAAAATTACATTTTACAAATTTTTTTTCTGATTACAACATTTTGAGTGTGTCCAAATACTTGCTCACAAATCTGTATTATCTCCAATTAGGAATTATTTTTTATATTAGTTTTTGATGATGAAGAAAAATATGGAAATCTGGGCATTTACAGAGCTTTACTACCTGTTGCTTAGAATAAGTGAATGCTTCATGTTTTAAAAGTGATCACTTAAACCATCCTATGACGGTTGTAAGCTCCTTAAATACCCTGACTTCCATCTATGTATGTTGAGATGTAATTTAATATATTATTTTATATCTGTTTATTTATACATATAGATATATATATATATATATATATATATATATATATATATATATATATATATATATATATATATATATATATATATATATATATATATATGTATATATATGTATATATATATATACATACATAAACATATATATATATATATATATATATATGTATATATATATATATATATATATATATATATATATATATATATATATATATATATATATATATATATATATATATATATATATATATATATATATATATATATATATATATATATATATATATATATATATATATATATATATATATATATATATATATATATATATATATATATATATATATATATATATATATATATATTTTTATATATTTTTATATATATATATATATATATATATATATATATATATATATATTTATAAATATATACATATTTAAATATATTTTTAAACCATAGGGATACGAGGTGCGGTTTGATCATTTCTTGTTTAATTAGTTCTCGAGTCGGTAGATTTTCCGATGGAATTTACTCAGTTTCCCCATTTATCGCTCTAACGGGTTTGGATATACCAAATTGACCGATTCTTTTCACCCTCTAAGTTCGATAATTACTCTTTTAATTGCGTACCAACATTCTAACAAGGGTACAAAATTGAAATACCAGAATAAAATCATTTAAAAGCTTTTATAAATGAATTCTTGATGAGAATTTTTTTTTCCAAACATGGATTTAATATTTTCAAATTTAATATATAAAGGTGCTTTTTGATACATACGAGTATACTTTTTTTGAATAATTTTGATTTGGAACACAATCAAAATATTGAAACATAATAATTATTTGTTCATTATATGAGAATTACATACAAAAATAGTACCGGATGAAACTCGTTTTAAAATATCTGCCACAGTTAAAAAGGATAATATTTCATTAAATTTAAATTTTGTACTGACATTTCGCTCACTCCTTTGAACAACGTCATATATCAAAAATCGTGAATTTTCAGTTGTGCATGTTTTCGAAATGATCAGAAACTGTACTATATCCCAGCAAAAGCGGCATATTTTAAACTTAATATTTACCAGCTACAGGGCAAAAAGTGTTGTTTTTGAATTTTGAAGAAGAGGTATTGTTTAATTATTTGAAAAAAATACTAAATATTTTTCAAATGGAGAAAAAACATTCAGGTTTTACCTAAAAAGATCTATTGCACAGCAAAAAGTTCAATAAGTGGCTTGATATTTATTTTAAATACATTTTATTATTTTAAACTTAAAAAACGATCTCCTGAAAAATCAAGTTTTTTTTATATATGACGTTGTTGAAAGGAGTGAGCGCTTTCTTGGTGGAACTGCATTATAAATAATAAAATATCAAATTTGTATTTTTTTTCCACATGAATTTTATTTGACGAAGAAAATACAACAAAATAGAAATTACTAATACATTGTAAATATCGCTAAGCGTAACGAAACGGGTTGCGTTTTTATCGGTTTTAAGCACATAATTAAGAGTAAAAGGAATAAAGAACGACGATAGTTTTGAACATATAAATTATTGTTTTTACCATATAAGGGTAGGATACAGAGAAAATGGATCGGCGTAATATTTTTTGAATATGGATTTTTCATGAGATCATTTTTTGAATATGTTTTTTTAATACACCTTTATTATTTGAATTCGCTATTATTATTTTTCCTTGAGTTTGCATAAGATTCGAAGAAGTCGCTTACTCTGTTACTTCTCTGAAATTCATCTAGGGTTTATCGCAATTCTCGCTGTTGTGGGATCATTTCAGTAAATCATCCCCTACTACTTTGATACCCTGCTCAGCTGAAAGCTTCAATAAAAAAATCTTACACAAAACTTTACTCGATACTTCAGGTCATTTATTACTTGTATCTGAGAAAAATCTACGTTGAAATGCCAATAGTCTAAGAATCTGTATACCTGATTCGAACATTACGTGAATAATGATGTTGGCGATGAATTTGGTCGTGCAATGTTACAAAAATTCAAGCCGCAAGATCATTAATGGAGAAATTAAATAAATTCGTTTATATCTATATTTATACACACAAACACACACAAACACACACAAACACACACAAACACACACACACACACACACACACACACACACACAAATACACACACACACACACACACACACACACACACACACACACACAAACACACACGCACAAATGGTTTACACGTATATTCTATTTCACGTATTTTATAATGTATTTACATATATACCATATGAACCTTACATACTTGCAAAGTTTACCTCATGGTTTGGAAGATAAGTGAACAAATATATTTTTACTTACTCACGCCGTTTACCATCACGCCGTTTCTCTGGCAGTGAGCATGGAACGCCATACTTGTCTATCCTGCCATACACTCTTAGTTTTCTTCTCGTTTATACATCTAGTCATCCATGCCCTTAGGTGACGTAGACTTTATGCGACCGGATTTTAGACTCTGATCTGACCATTTTGTTACAAGTCTATTTTTGTCACCCTCGTCCTAATTCTTTTATTCAAATTTGACAACTATATTTTCTTCTGTCGTTCTCTCGTTATCTATTCGCTCCACATGAACACACCACATTAAATAACTTTTCTTGATCTTTTCAACTATCGCTTGTCCAGACTCCTTTCTAACTTTTAAATTTTGTATTAGATAATTTTCCGCATATTCGTCTGAGGGAACGTATTTCAAACATTTCCAATTTTAGTTAAACCTTTTGAAATTTCATCCATACTCACAAAATCATTCGAGCCTCAGGAAGGTAGGTACAGTCCCTCCAATATATACTATGCAAATGAGGTCACTAAGACTACCTTGACTTGACGCCATCTTATTTATTCACTGTATTATTTGCGACTCAATTGCTACTCGTATTAACTGGAATTTTTCTTTGGGAAATTTATATGAAAAGCACTGCTTCTCAAGAAACATCATAGGCTGGTTTAAGTGATCACTTTACACATGTGTACCACCAATTCTGCCCATTATTGACAACCACACTACTGAAATTCTTGGAAGTTCTATATATATGAACCAATTTTAAATCATTATTCTTGAATCACTAGACTTTCACTAGAGACATCTATTGGTGAGATGAAAATAAACTTTTTATTTAGCAGAAACTCTTTATTAGTATATGAGGTCTGAATCCTGGGTTATAATCACACACATGAGAAACGTCAGAAAATATCATTTTTATTTTTATTATTTACGCTTATAATTTGACCAGATAATTTATTTTCAACATTTTGAGTGTGTACAAATACTTGTTCACAAAATCTGGATTTTCTCCAATTACAGGAGTTATTTTCATAATATTTTTTAACTTCCAAGAATTTGAGTAGTTTGGTTGTCAATAATGGGTAGAATTGGTGAATGTTACACGTGTGTAAAGTGATCACTTAAACCAGCCTATGACGGTCGTCAGCCCCGTAAATGCCCAGACTTCCATATTCTTCTTCATCTTTGATGAGATGTCAAAATACAATATGAAAATAACTCCTATAATTGGAGATAGTCCAGATTTTGTGAACATATATTTGGACACACTCAAAATGTTGTAAGAAAATAGTTTTGATATATTTATTACTTAAATCAATCTTATTTTTTTCTTTTTAAAGGTATGCGTAAACAAGCCTTCGATATTTGTTTGTTTTTGGTTCAGGAGTTCTCAGTAAAAGCTTTAGTTACGTTTCTAGCTTTATTTTCATGAAAATTTTTCATTGTTTGCTGAAACGTTCCGAGACTTTGAATCTACCAAGTGTGTGTTCATTAGTTAAAGTATGTCAAGGATTTGTCGGTGTTTAACAGTACTTTTATTTATTTTAAAAGCTGGAGAATTTGTTTGCACAGATTATCCCAGAGTTTCAAAACATCTTTGTGGAGCAAAGTCTTTTATTGCGAGTTGGTACGTCAAAAACATACAAATATGTCCCATATAAATATATTGGGTGTCTCTGTTCGAGATGAAACATCTATCGTTTTTATGAAAAAAGGAGATGATAGTCTGACCTGGCGTTTGTCAGACTTAAGTGATCACTTTATACACTTGAGTAACGTTAACCATTTAGCCTAATATTTAAAATCCATATTGCATCTTATTGAAGGATGTTAATATGCAATGTTCACAAATTTCTCAATCTAAAGCGCTACCATCAGCCATACTTCCAAATCTATCAAATTACAATTAACATATGATAGGAATCTAACAAAAGTCTTCTACTTCTTCTTCATGAGCCATCTGACCTCCACTGCTGGATATAGGCCTAATCCTCTTCTTTGCATTTCCTCCGGTTGGTTGCTGCTAACAACAGTGAATTTCTAACAATAGTGCAAATGTAAATCATTTAATTTCACGAATGCAGATTTTATAATTCTTCTAACCTTTACCCATACTATAAAGTGCATGAGGTACTGTATTGCATCAAAGCAAGGTTTAATTTAATTAAAATTTATATTTGAAGCACTAACTTTGTGATTTTCCATTTTACAATAAAAATGTTACTTTGTTTTAAAATCATTATAAATATATTATTAAAACTTAATTATAATGTCTACCGGTTTCGAAGCTAACCGCTTCTTTATCAAGTCTTGATAAAGAAGCGGTTAGCTTCGAAACCGATAGTCATTATAATTAAGCTATAATAAAATATTTATAGTAATTTTGAAACAAAGTTACAATTGAATTATATTATATTATACACAAGTTAAATTAATTATTTATTACTTGAAAGCAAGATGATAATTTCTGTGCATCAAAAACCAGTCCGGAGTACAATTCGATAAATATATTAATAGAAAAAATACAGCACTTTTATTCATTTTAATTCTAGGAATCGATCTTGAGACCTTCAGACTGAAGGTAAACTCGGTTACCACTACACAACAGAGGCGGAGATTACAAGTTTTATACTTTGTTAAAATGTAAATGTGTCGTGATATAAATGTGGTTTTCTTACTCTGAAAGAAATACTACGGGCTTTTTATACAAATAAATAGTAGGATGAGTAAAACACGTCCCGATAAATCCTATTTTGAGAGCAAAGATTTTTCTTGGGTCATTATCAAATGAATAGACACAACTTACAAAGAAAAATGTCATAGTTCGTTATCTTTGTGGCGTTCCCTCATTCACTCTAAGTAGTGATGCTCAATCTTTTTTATTGCGACCCCGTTTTCAAATAAATTTTCAACACAACCCTTTTCATTCCACCAGTCATTTGTTTTATTGTTACGTATAGAAATTTTTCTTTGAATCAATATTTTGGTTTTATTCTGTTATGTAACGAATTTATTTCGGATTAGACAAATGACACTCAATTAAACACTTATTTTTTTATAAGGGAATGTTGAGGCTAGGGAAATAAATAATCAGAGCTGCGTTTGTTTCCATCTCAGGATAGAAATGCGTCAGTGAAAGTAAAAAATACATATTATTTGAGGACATTTATTCAGTTTTTTAAAGGAAAAGTTATTTACTGGAATTAAAATGTTAACCCTTTAGAATATACTTTCTGGCTCAAAATTCATTATTTACTTATGTTTTTAAATTTTATTTCACTATTAAATTATTGTTTTGATAGACGATTTTAAATTTTTGTAATTTTACGAAATTATCTTTTTGTGATCTTTTTTTAAACATTTTGATACCTTATAATGAACATGCCTCACATATTAAGGACCACTTGCTTGACGCCAAGATTAGATGGGACAATCAAAATTTCTTTCATCTTCTATATCCTTTTGTGATTCTAGTTTCTCTCGTGTAACCTATCTGATCCATGTCTATGCCACACACACCAGAACGTAAATCATGTGCTAGTATGTATATATCCATATATCGATTATCCTTTAATAATAAAACAATAGGTCAACGATTCAGTTTGTGAAGCTTAGATTCCATGTGAGAAAACGTAAAATCATTGTTATTAAATCAACATATTAAAAAAAACATTATTTGGAGCATAGGATCATAAAGTAATGGGCTTGGTTAGATTAACCAAGCCTAACTTAAGCCTAACTAAGCCCTGTAAATGTTCAAACTTCCATATCCATATTCATCTATGTTAAGCTGTCAAAAAATATTAAAAAATAATTCTTATTCGAGATAATCCAGATTTGTGAACAAGGATTTGAACACACTCAAAAAGTTGATTAGCATTATTCACAACACACTCAAAATGAAGCAACATTATTTATCAAACTTTATTTGGAAAACAAATCAGTTCTATTGATTTTATGGTGAAAAATTAATTTATTTCAGAACAAAATAATTGAACAGATTAGTCCATGTATTGTCCATGACTGACTACTCCTTTTTCCCATCTCTCAGATGATTTTCCGATTCTTTCTCGAATATATTCAGTATCAATATTAAAGGTGGTTCAAGTTGAGATGAAACATCTATGTTTTTTTTTGCATGGAAAAAGATAGAAGTCTGAGAATGCCAAATGCCTAGACATAATACCAGGGCTTACGTCTTGGCATTTGGCTGGCTTATGTGATCAATTTATACACTTGTCTAACGTTCACCATTCTGCCCATTATTGATTGTCCATATTTGGATTTTGTATATGTGCGATGTTAAATTAATATAAAAGTCATGAATACCCACTTAAATATCGATTTCCAAACGATTGTGATCTAAAAATTACAAACCCTGACGATTTAAAATTGTGAAGAATACGAATAAATGAAAAAAAAAGCCAAGAAGACAATGGTATGCGCATGTGAGGAGAATGGAACCATCCAGATGACTTCTGTGCAGACCACTAAAGATATGGATTAATAGCTAGAAATCGACATCGTAAGAGGTTAATCCCTCTTAAAAATCTCACAAAGCCTACACCAAGAAGAAATAGAAGATGAAAAAAACTGTCCTGTAATGAATTCATTTTCTTCACTTTTACACTATAAACACACAAAACATAATATTAATGTACATACTCCTATATGTGATCATGTATAAAACATAAATGTGTTAATTTTTTTATGTATAAGGGTTTGAAAATGTATGATGAGATATATTAGTGTAATTTAAGCTAACTAAAGAAATAAACATAATAAAAAAATAGAGAAATTTTTCTTTGATTTCGAATGTTGGAAAAATAAAATGAAAACAAATAAAAACAGCCCCTGCGTGAAAAAATAATAAATAATGAATGGGGATGAAAGGCACCTTTTGGATGAAGTTTTTGTCTGATCTGCGCATGCCCAGAAAATCTGCATTGCTCCCTTACTGAAACATCATGGCGGACTAGTTGACAGCGTTTTGGTTAAATAGTGAGAAAAAAATAATATGATCAATTAAACACTTCACGGTAATGGAGTAATTAAAAACAGGATGTTTTATTTTGGGATATAAACTAATTGTGCCGTGTGTGCTTCCATATCAAGATGAAGATGTTTCAGTGAACGTGAAAAGTAAATGTCATTTGATGACATTTATGTAGTTTTTTGTAGCAATAGTTAATTACTGGAGTTAAAATGTTAACCCATTTCTGTTGTGTCTTCCTTCTGTTCTTCAATCCTTACTCAGGTATGTACATATGATAAATCTCATATAAGAAATAAAGTTTACATTTTCAAGTACAAACCTAACCTCAAAATCTTAACAAAGTAGTTGAGGAAAATTATGCTTTATTTATTGAATTCGGATTTAATTTCTTGTAACAGCTTTACGATGTGAATTAAAATTATGTGTGTTCATTTTTTTACACCAATTTTCGGAAGCTATGCTATCCGCATTGGAAAATTAATTATTACTGCTATCGCGCCCTAATACTCCGTCTATTTGGCTGTATTTTTAGAAGAATTACTGCACAAAAGCGATATACTTTATTATGTTAGTATTTTTATTAGGTTCAATCTTTATTGTAATGATAATTATTTATAGAGACAAGTAATTTGGTCATTACAAAAAAATATTTGAAACTTTTTTATTAATCAAATTTAAGATTTTTGTTCTGTTTATATAAGAGTATTATAATAAGAGATTTTAAGAAATAAGATACTTGGAAAAAAACTTAACTATAGCTTTTTTAATATGCTGAAATTTGAGATTTTTAGTGTTTATATTTACTAATATATGAGCGAGATAAATTCATTGTTTAATTTTATACTATTTTGGTTTTCGCGAATTTCCATAAAACTTTTTTCACTTTTACATTTTGAATATATAAAAATGTATGTGCTTTATTTGTAATATAATATTTTACAAATTTTATATTAAAAATATAAAGTATAATATTTTGTAACAAAAACAAATTGTAACAATTAAAAGAAACCATTTTATAATTTATTGATTTTTTATGATAAATATTTTCTATATCTTAATAAATTATGCAATATATTTTGTACGTTCTTCGGTAAAGCTTGTTAAAAAAATATTTGTTAAGTAAATCGTCTTAAATAACATAATTTTTAAAATACATATATATACTTACATAAATGTGGAGGTCCTCACCAAAAAGTTATATTTCCAATATTGCACAAAAAATCCTTTAAATGCAAATCTGTTCTGTTTACTGTATTCTATAGAAATCTTTTACTAACCCAATATGAAATCTTTGAATCGCACCAAAACGTAACAATTTTACAAACTAGAATTCCTGATTACTTAAAATCATTTATAATGGAAATGTAACGTATTGTTAAGGACCTCCACCTATGGAAACAAATATCATGACATTTCCTTTTTGGTGTATAATTGGTAATTCTATCAAGTCAATTTGAAAGGTTCGTGACCCCGTAGATAGAAAACAGACTGCCAAAATGGTAATGATTTTGAGTGTGTCCAAATACTTGTTCACAAAATCTGGATTATCTCCAATTATAGGAGTTATTTTCATACTATTTGTTGACATCTTATCAAAGATGAAAAAGAATATGGAAGTCTGGGCATTTACGGGGCTGACGACCGTCATGGGCTGGTTTAAATGATCACTTTACACACGTGTAACATTTAAAAAAATTGGGTAGTGTGGTTGTCAATAATGCGCGAAATTAGTGAATATTACACGCGTGTAAAGTGATCACTTATACCATTTCTTCTTCGTCTTTGATGAGATTTCAAAAAATAATATGTTATGATTTTCCACCATTTATTTTTTAGTTTTTTGCCTAATTTAGCAAAGTTTCGTTTACATTGTAAATAAGGTGCGATAAAAGTTCAAAATTTTCTCTTTTACCCTTTTATCTCTAAAACATGTACTTAATAGATCATCCACTTTGCTTTGGTTGCCTCAACGGCTATTTTTCGCTGTTCTATTGTAGAAATAAAGAAAAACAAGCAAAGATTTTTCTGAATTTAGGTCAGCCACTTTGAGTTACTCTCCCTTTAATCACATTACTTTCCTGAAGGTAATCTGACGGAAGCATCTTATTGTAGAATGCGGTAATTTTTTTTCTTAAAAATACAAGACAAGAGTTTTGTTTTTTATTCCACTTAAGCCTTTGTTTTCTTTTGAACAATATCTGGTAAAATTACGGTTTTGTTATCGGGTTCTCTTCTTGAGATGTAAGAGATGAATTGTTTAATTAGAGCAATTTTAAGCTTGAAAAAAAGATGAATGGAGTAACAACAAAATGTCAATTAATTTTTTATATATATATTTATATTTATATATTAATTATATATATATATATTTATATATATATATATATATATATATATATATATATATATATATATATATATATATATATACATATATATATATATATATATATATATATATATATATATATACATATATATATATTTATATATATATATATATATATATATATATATATATATATATATATATATATATATATACACATATATATATATATATATATATATATATATATATATATATATATATATATATATATATATATATATAACTAACTAACTAACTAACCATCACGCCGCTTCCCCGCAGGGGTAGGCAGAGAGAATAGAGCGCCACACCACTCTGTCCTTGCAAACATTCTTCGCCTCTTCCACGTTCATGCATCTCGTCATACATACCCGCCGATTGTTACGACTCCTAACCTGACCACTTTCAAGTATTTGGCATACCTGATCGTGCCATGTTTTTCTCGGTCTTCCTCTGCTTCTTTTCCCGCTAACATTCGCCTCATAAATTTGTTTTACCGTTCTTTCCTCACTCATTCGTTCTACATGTCCAAACCATCTCAACACACCTTTCTTAATTTTATCGATAATGCTTATCTCAGCTTTGCATTCTTTCCTTATTTCACTATTCGCACATCTATCATACATCGTTTTGTTACACATTCTTCTGAGAGATCGCATTTCGACTGCATTCAGTCTACTATATACATAAGGCTATTATATATATATGTATATATATATATATATATATATATATATATATATATATATATATATATATATATATATATACACACATATATATATATATATATATATATATATATATATATATATATAACGATTGACAGGAGAACGAATGCTTCTGTAAATCACCTGTGACTTGCCTTATATTAAAAATTATATTCCCGTTTACTAAACCATATTTGAGATATTATTTTCCCGCCTGTCAGACACAGTACAGAATCGTATTATTTATTCCGTGTGAAGTACGCAGTACGCACGACTTCACATCGCTTACTAGATTATATTTAATCTCAAGCCTGCGATCCCTCCCGATGGTAGGTACTTATTTTGTTTTAAATATTAATATTGAACACTAAATTTTAGAGTGTACCTTATTGTATTTCATTATTAAAATCCGGCTTCTATGTTTGGTTTTTTTTTCATGACATGCAATTAAATACGACATGGTCGAATGAGACGATCTATTTCAGATCTAATCTTCTCCATTATCCATTTATTATTAAATATTTAATTTTCCGTTTTGTTATTCATTACTTTATGGTTTATGTTAATATGCTGTATAACTTTGTTGGATAAAACTCGTCGTTTATTGACCAAAAGACGTACGTGCTAGGTTTTGTTTGTTTTCTATGTTTTGGACCTAATACATATAGTTCTATGTACGTGTTCATAAGGCGTGTTAATTGTGATAAGCGTGGTTTCTTGAGAGGTGCTTTCTTGTTTTATGGGGAGACCGTGAAATCTAGCTACGGCTTATGTAACGTCGCCTTACAATAAATTTTATAGCTCAATCCTACTTGTGAGAGGGTTCACTTATTATGTTTCAAGTAACTATTATTATATTATTTTTGACATCTCATCAAAGATGAAGAAGAATATGGAAGTCTGGGCATTTACGGGGCTGACGACCGTCATAGGCTGGTTTAAGTGATCACTTTACACACGTGTAACATTCACCAATTCTACCCATTATTGACAACCACACTACTCAAATTCTTGGAAGTTCTGTATATATGAACCAATTTAGAAACCTTGTTCTTGAATCAATAGAACTTCACTAGAGACATCTATTGGTGAGATGTAAAGAAGATGTAAAGAGGATTCGGATCTCACATACTAATATAAGAGTTTCTGCTTAATAAAAAGCTTCTTTACATCTCACCAATAGATGTCTCTAGTGAAGTTCTATTGATTAAAGAACAAGGTTTCTAAATTGGTTCATATATACAGAACTTCCAAGAATTTGAGTAGTGTGGTTGTCAATAATGGGTAGAGTTGGTGAATGTTACACGTGTGTAAAGTGATCACTTAAACAAGCCTATGACGGTCGTCAGCCCCGTAAATGCCCAGACTTCCATGTTTTTCTTCATCTTTGATGAGATGTCAAAAAATAATATGAAAATAACTCTTGTAATTGGAGATAATCCAGATTTTGTGAACAAGTATTTGGACACACTCAAAATGTTGTAACTATTATTGTGAGTGTCTGTATAAAAACACTCGTTATTTCACAAAATTTTAAGGTATGTTAAGTATACCCCCCTGTAACGTTAAGATAGGTGGGTACTGCGTTATCGGAGGGAACAATATAGAGGGTTAATGTTTTAAATTGCATTTTTACATTTTAACCAGCAGAAGTGAGTAAAATAAGTCATTTTGAAATAAAAATACAATTTAAAATATTTACTCCCTATAATGTTCGCTCCGACAACGCGGTAGGTACTTATCTCAATATTTTAGGGGAGCTTTCTGTAAATATTTTTTTGATCGTTGTTTCAGTTTACGGTCAGTTGCTGCAACCGAATAGCGTCCACCGAACCCCTGCTGCCGAGAGGCCAGCTAACGACCTGTGGTGCTACCGCTGCCAGACTATGGAGCCAGGAGACAGGTGTTCAGATCTCCGGGGAAACCACACAGTCCTCAGCCACAAGTGCAAGGACGACAAGGAGCGCCTTTGCATGGTAACAAAAAATAAATACTACTCCTGACTTTTGCTCAGACCGAGCGCTTTTGCTTGAATATAAGATAACTTGTGTAAATTGCTTTGCTCCTGGTAATATTTTTTGTAATTAATACGTGATTTTTTCTTATTTGGGCAGCAAAATTACTGAAGATGGTTGATCAAAATCAGAAGTATTTAGCCGCATAAAATAAGCAAGAATAGTTTAATTAATTCCATAATGACTATCTGATTATTTAAATTTGTTTCGATTTGTTATTTTGCTCAAATAATTAATAAAAAAACAGGTCTAAGTAGCATGATCTTATAATTTATAACTCATATAGCACATACACATTAATTGTTAACTTGTGTCATTTTCATTTTCATTTTTTGTTTGTTTTTTTTTGTTTTCTGTTAAAATAAAAAAATAGTTTCTTATAAGCACTTTTAATTTTTTTTATTTTTAATATCTGTTGAATTCTTTCCAGTACCTACACTTTATTTTAACCTAAAATAAAATGTATACCCACACATAGACCATGCCAATGTAGGATCTTTTCTGTTTATTATATTGTGATATGCAAAAAAATGGCACTGACTAAGAAATCTAAAATTTAAGAATTTAACAATATGTTTTTAAAAACAAAAAAGGCTTAATAAAAACTTTAGCCTGGGGCATATTTCTGTATGGAAGCAAAACGTGCATTTTTAGGTAGGCAGAACGAGAGTGTCTGGAGGTATTAGAGATGTGGTGCTACAGGCGTATGTTGGAGGTTCATTGGTCGGAGCATGTAGGACACCCAGATATTTTTTCTTAAAAATCGGTGTTTATTACCAAAAAAAATATTTAAAAAAAATGTATCGCTGATCCAGAATTATGATATAATAGAATGAATAAAGCGAGACAAAAAATGAAACTCCGTTAAATTTTATTATAATAAAGAACAGATATGATTTATTTATTGATTTGGCATTAACTTTGCGGAAAAATATGATGATTTAAACATTTAAAAAAAATAAATACGCCTATAAGACCATTTTTGAGTTTAATAATGTAAACACGACTAGTATCGAGAACTACAAATGTTCTCGAAACTAGTCGTGTTTACATTTATAAACTTGAAAGTGATCTTTAACAAGTGGTTTATTTTAAGATTTTAAACCGGAAACGGTATTTCACATTTCATATTTTTGATCAATGTATACGTGCAATCATTTCTATTTGTGGTAAAAAAATAAATTTGATTCCAATGTCACCTCATTTCGGTAGCTCTTCTATTACGACATGTGCTCATCAATAATTCACCAAACTTCTCAAATTCCAGAAAAAAACTTGAGGAATTGACTTTTGGCTACGAGTTTTATTATAAGGAAGTTATGGATGATGAAAAAACTCGGAGAAATAAGTGCCATATTTTTTATGTCACGACGAATCGGGAAAAAACCTCACATACCTCTCGAATAAATTTATTCAGATTTATAAAAAAAGACTTGTCATCGGCATTTCGTAATTTGTCAATCATCGTTCCAATTTTCTGATCTTTCGCATTCAAATTATCTGTCTCTAATCAGCTTGTTGAATAACTCGTTTATCTTTGTAAATAAAGAATGTAAATATCCTTTGTTACGAAATCTTTAATCTTGTAAAGATAATCTTGTGCCTTGAAATTATTAAACTAAAAAGCGTTTTTAAATATTTCTTCGATAGATAAAACATGCTTTATGCAAAAACCACAATGGTAGAGCTATCTTTCGAATGAAACACATCACTGAATACTAAATATTGCTTATGGCGGAGAGTTTGCTTTATTAATGCTGCTAAAATGTTAAATACCCACATGCATTTTAAAATTCAACATATTAGAAATAAGTGTTTTTATTCTGTTTACTTTAAATTTGACTTGACACAGCAACGCGTACTGGTACAGTTATTTAATAAAACTAATAAAAAATACAAAGCACATTTAAAACAATTAAATCGTAAAACGATAGAAAATGCAGCCTTCTTTTGTTTAACTTTTAAATTAAAACTAATTAACAAATTCACTATCACGCCGCTTCCCTTAGGGGTAGAAAGAAAGAATAAAACGCCACACTATTCTTTCTTTGCAAATAATCTTCGTCTCTGTCATATTCATGCACCAATGATTCCAACTCCTGACCACTTCATCGTGCCAAATGTATTTGAAATATTCGATCATTCCAAGTCATCCTCTATATTTTATTCCTCTGCTCCTGTTTCCAAACAAATTCACCTGATAAATTTGTTTTACTGTTCAAATCATCTCAAAATACCTTTCTTTATTTTATCGATGATGCTTGTCACATCCATGCATTATTTCCTTATTTCACAATTCGAACAACTATCATACATTGTTTCGCCGTAAATTCGTCTGAGATATCGCATTTCTAACCAGTCTACTTTCATCCTTCGTTTGCCAACTCCATGCTTCACTTCCATACATTGAACTTGGTAGGTACTAGGATACCATTGAAGTACATATGTTCGAAATGTAATATTGTATTATTAGAATAATACAAACGAAAATTCGACTTGTACACAATGTTTTAATCACAAAAGTATTACCTTTGTGTTTAAAATATTTTGTATTACTTATAAATCGAATATTCGTTTGTATTATTGTAATAATATAATATTGCAATGTTTTAAACACAAATAATTGTACGTCTCCTTGAAAAATGGAAGACGATGTGTGTAAGGTACAACAATGTAGATTATATTTGAAAGTTTGTTTTTAACCTTTAAAGCTTGCTTTCAATTTTCAATTGCTTTCAAATATTCACAAACCTTATTTCTAAAGAGGCACATGTTTTTATGTTCGTTCTGTAAAGCGTTTACTGGGGTTGAACATTTGAAATATTGCGTAGAAACACGTGCCGATCCAGAAATAACTGCCACTCGTAGAGTTTCATTTAAAATTAATAAACAGAATACAATACTCCTCAGAAAACAATTGAATCAAAACTCCAGAAAATCATAATTAATAAAAATGTTATTTTTCGACATCTCAACAAAGATGAAGAATAATATGGAAGTCTGGGCATTTGCGGGACTTACGACTGTCATAGGCTGGTTTAAGTGATCACTTTATACACGTGTAACATTGACCAATTCTACCCATGATTGACAACCGCACTATTCAAATTCTTAGAACTTATAATTTGACCAGTTAACATTATTACAAGATTTTGAGTATCTCCAAATACTTGTTCACAATTCTGGATTATCTCCAATTTGGAGTTATTTATTATTTTATTTTTTTGCTTTTTGTTCCGTAAATGCCCAGACGTCCATATTATTCTTCATCTACGTTGAGATGTCTTAAAATAATAATAAAAAATTACTTCCAATTCGAGATTTCAGATTTGTGAACAAGTATTCGGACACATTCAAAATGATAAATAAATAAAAATGTAGTGTATACTATTAAAAATAATAAAAAAGAGATCTCAAAATAACTCCGCCGAAAAGACACAAATCTGGCTTGGTAAGACACCTAAAATATATATATATATATATATATATATATATATATATATATATATATATATATATATATATATATATATATATATATATATATATATATATATAAATATATATATATATATATATATATATATATATATATATATATATATATATATATATATATATATAAATATATATATATATATATATATATATATATATATATATATATATATATATATATATATATATATATATATATATATATATATATATATATATATATTTATATATATATATATATATATATATATATACAATATATATATATATATATATATATATATATATATATATATATAATATATATATATATATATATATATATATATATATATATATATATATATATATATATATATATATATATATATATATATATATATATATATATATATATATATATATATATATATATATATATTTATATATATATTTATAGATATATATATATATATATATATATATATACAATATATATATATATATATATATATATATATATATATATATATATATATATATATATATATATATATATATATACGCTTATAATTTTTATAAAAAAATTCCATTGTCAATTACAGATGTGTACATTCATTTACTTTCTTTTAGGTAAAGCGATTCTCGTACACAACTTCCAACGAAAATTCTACTTCGCTTCTCAAGATGTGGTCCTTGGAGCGCAACTGCACCAAGCACTGCGAGCCGGGATGCATCATCATAGGGGAGAGGACCAAACTGTACGCCTGCACGTCTTGCTGCGATACCAACCTCTGCAATAACGGTACAGGAACTGCTTCCAGAATCTTCCACAACACAAACACCATGGCGTCTATCTTGGCGGCCATGTTGTACCTCAACTGCAGAAACCAAAATGGCTCCGTTCTTATCCACTTATTCTTCGTTCTATGCCTGTCCTCGTTCGTGACCAAAGAGCTAAACAATTGGATTGGTTGTTTATGATATCACCTTCACCATGTTTTGAGTCATTTTATTTTGATTGATAGCGGTAGCGAATTATTGATACATTAAAATTCAGGGTTTTCAGATATTAAATTCAAATGTAATATATTAAAATTATAAACTTTTGAAGCATCAACAATGTGTTCAGATATTTTACCGAAATTCTCGAAGATTTTTGCCTTTTCTGTCTTCGTCGGGAAAATCAAAAGAAAAGCATTAAAAATCACTACGCGGAGATATATCCTTCATTTGGTGACACAATGTAATTACACTTTTTTCTCAAAACAAGTTAAATACCGTAGAACGGGGTTACTTGAACTTTGATGTGTTACTTGAGCCAAGTACAAAAAAGAGATTTAAATCTGCATTTGGTCTACAATAATTAACGTATCGTGACAATAAGTGTCACCTGTCAGGGAAACAATGAATCATGTCGATGCGTTCACAATTGTAGACCAAATACAGATCTAAATATTTTTTTGTACTGGGATCAAGTAACACATCAAAGTTTAAGTAGCCCCGTTCTACGGTATGTCAAAATGCGAGGAAAGACTATTTACATCGAGAGAAACATCGACATAATTGATTTTGGGGTTAAATGCTGCGATATGTTGCGAGAATCATCATAAAATGGCGCCGTTTCTGCTGCAACAACGTCTGACTGGCATCTCCTGTAATATTTCTAAAAGTGTAATTACGCCATTGTTGCACCAAATGAGCGATATATGGATATGTGAATAATGTTATGGTGGTGTATTTTAGTGTTAATTGCAACCTAGTGAAGTGAGTGTCCTGACAATGTGACGGGTACGCCACGAACCGGTATACTAATATCTCGGTGAGTGGTTATATGCTTACATAAAACTAATACTAATATTTAGTATATTCAGTAAACTCCCGATTTTCTGAGGTAGGTTAGCCGGGAAAAGGATTATACGGGACATTTGAGTAATTGAAAACATATTTTATAAATACAAAAATATTTCACAATAGTGCTTATAATGTCGAAACGCGTGTTGAGGGCCAAATACAGTGATAGAATAATAGTATTTAACTTATACGTATGTCATGTTTATCCCGTAGAATATTCGTAAAATACTTATATTTATTTTTAGTTCTTATAATATTTATGATAAAATTTCTTCAGCCTTATCATAAAAATATGGTTTCACTGATGCGAATCTTCTAAATTATTGGATCTTACCCACCCCTAATCCAAGCAATACTTTGTTATACCGTATTTTTAAAAACAATTCATAGTGCAAAATATCCATTTTTAGGTTGGTTGCCTCTAGTTGTGTAACTCTGTCAACACGTGCATTTTACTCAGCAAGTAGATATAGGTACATACATAAGCGCATATATCGCAGTTTAAAATTTATCTTTGTGTCTTATCTTTTTTAATATTTTAGGATTAATCGGGAAATCGATTATTAGGGAATTTTTTCATCACCTATCACAGAAAATCGGGAGTGTACTGAATGTAACTTTATAATATTTATAACCTACTTGTACTCGTTTCTTCAGCACTTTAAGTAGTACATACCTATAAGCAAACCGTTTCATAATTATTTTATTTCAAATTTCTAAAAAAGTTTTAGAATTACTTTTTTCATGTAAATATTCGTGCATTCTGATTTTTTCTTTTTTCCAATTGTCAATTGGCATTTTAGTATACTAATCAAATATACGTTGCGTGTAGGTACTCGTGTATTTTTTGGTATCCATGCTAGTATTTTTAATTGAAAATTATTAAGCCATCACCAAATTTATATTAATTTTTTTTTCTTGGCGATGTTGACCAACTGAAGACTATTACACAATATTGTAACTTAAATATTTTGTATCAGTTATCATTTTATATCATTTTAAGTAGAATTAGAAGTCGTTTGACTTGTATTTTAATTAAAATTGATATGTATATATTTATATATATATATATATATATATATATATATATATATATATATATATATATATATATATATATATATATATATATATATATATAAATACATATCAATTTTATGTATATTAATATAAATATATTCAGAAATTAACTGACGTAAGATGTGAGATTAGCCTGTTTTTAACAGCTTTAAAAAAAGTATTTGATGAATATGTCTGAATCAAAAAATCATAATAGCACAATATCTGAATAGAAACACATGTGAACAGTGAACATATTTTGAGGCAGCAATAACCTGAATAATTGTATATTTTTTTTTACTTAATTTATCTTACGAAGGTATATTATTATGATATATTTATTAAAATGTACAAATAATTAGATTTTAATGTATTGTGATGCTTTTGTGTTCGTTATTCTGCTGTAATAAATTAGTTTAAGGAATCGAAGGGTTAGGGAAGGAATTTGAGCCAACTTTGAGCCTTTTTAAAATGTATTTATTTATAAGATTAAATATCTTCCTAGAATTACGTAAGCAAAAATGCGCGAATAACAAATTTTCGCGTAAAAATCAAATAATTAATTATTAATTAAATATTTTCGTATTAGCTGTCACATTCTTTAATATTTATTAAACAGTTTTAAAAAATTGCTCTGCTTAGTATTTTTAAACTCGTTATTTGGAAATTTAAATATTTACGCGCTAGAACTTATTTTGTCTTAATTGTAGTGCACTACCATGCTGGAGCTTCCGAATTCGATTCCCAGGGAACCAAAATAATAAAAAATCTCTGTAATATTTAATGAACATTACAAACGTATATCAAATCATGCAAGTTCGTATAATATACAAAACTTATATTATACGAACTTGCCTTCGTATAATATAAGATCAAATTAAAAATGCATCATTATAATGCATTTTAAAATGCACCATTAGGTGCGGATAGGGTCAAC
Source organism: Brachycentrus maculatus (assembly GCF_059751285.1). NCBI lineage: Eukaryota > Metazoa > Arthropoda > Insecta > Trichoptera > Brachycentridae > Brachycentrus > Brachycentrus maculatus. The sequence continues at coordinate 57,922 of NW_028281708.1, read as the reverse complement.
AGTTAAATAAATATTTTTTTACTGAACCAATTTTCAGTAATTGCAATAATATTCTCTTGAGAATCATATAAATATTTGTAATTCAAAATATTATATATTTAATGAAATTCTTTTTAATTAAATCAACATACTTCGTACCTACGGCTTTAATTGAGCATTAAAAAAAATAGCTGTACAAATTCATAAAATATACATTTTTTGTAAATCTTCCAGAACAAAATGAAGTAAAATCTATTATATCAAATTAAACAGAAGCTGTGAATGTTTTATTTTATTTTAAGATAAGAATAATATTTTCATTATCTTTAATTTACCGCTTACAATCTTCCATGTGGATTAGCGCATTCGTGCTAGAGATGCCAGGTTCGATTCCTAAGAAGGTCAAATATGATATTGAGAATAATTTTCTTTTCACTCTAATTTATTTCATACTACCCTGTTCTGGTACCTGAAGCGCAGGGCTATTTCCTTAGTGTTTTTGACGACCAAGATAATACTGCTTCTATTTAATGCAGTGCGCTGTATATTATAGTATGATTATATTAAGAGGAATAATCTTTCACAGTTATTATATATTATTTCTGATATGTTGAAAAATAATTTATTTTTATGAGACATTTAAAACTTCCGCGTAATCACATCAAATTGTTCTGAATTGGTGTTACTGACCCAAAATAAATTTAAATAACAATTGTTTAACAAGAAGTATTTATAACAACTGCATTGCTAAATTATTTCAATTATTTATTTATTTCATTTATCTGTATTTATAATATTATCAATATATACATAAATAGCAATACATTAACGCTTGATTTTTAATAAAAATTTTTGCACGCTTTAATATTTTTATGTAAAATTTTACTATTGTATAAATTTTATATATTGTACATATAAAGATTATGATTTCTTCAATTTGTTGGATATTACATATTACGAATTATAATAAATATATATATAACAACAAAACAAAACGTGTTTTTTTTACTGGAAATTTTAAAAGAAATTGAATTTATTTATAATCAATTTGATTTATTTATCAAACTTATACAGAATAAATAAACATTAAAGCATTATTGGTGGCAAATAACATCTGGCAACCTCCCTAATTTTTAAGCTTAAAGTTTTTTTTATTTGAATTCAATTATTTACTTGTAAATGGTATTTTCTCAGCTTATTTATTTTATATTTTAACAAATTTATTCTCATGAATAAATTTTCCTTTTAATCCTCTTGCATCTTTGAAGTTACGTTTGCAAGGGATGATAAATGATATGGTAATTTTTGAATATGGTAATTTTGTCTGCCTCCATAGTGTAATGGTTAGCGTGTTGAGCTACCGTACTGGAGGTCTTGGGTTCGATTCCCAGGTGGGGGATGAATATAAATATTTATAATTTTACACCCCTATATTTATTTAATATAACCCTGGACAGGTCCTTGAAGCGCATGAGTTATCACATTTCCATCGTGTAAGTAACGATCAAGATAACACTGCGTCAATACGATGCAGTGCCCTATGCACCATTGGGTAGGGATAAGAGTGAAAAGAAAAATTTAACTAAACACTGGAATGCCGCTACAGTGTGAAAATGCCAGAGTTACCTATTTCAGTAGACGCCTGTTTTTGAAAAAAACATTTTAATCTCGACATAAATTTTTTTGTACTTGTATAATATTGAGGTCATGAAAAGGCATTTTCAAAGATTGTTCGAATAACCAATTCTTAAAAGCACTTTTAAGGAAGATTTGGGTTTCATTAACCTCGTATTCACGACCCATAATATGTTCCACGTTTATAGGTCGTTACGTAATTTACGAGGTTTGTTCGAGGAAAAAATAAAGACTCCCGGGACCGAAAGATAAATTTTCCTCCGACGTCAAATAAGACCCTATTATTTTTTACCGTTACTTTTAGGACACCCTGTCACATATCTGTGCCTTGCCGCAAAATGTCGTATTACATTATAGGGCCACAGGTGAATTAAAGTAACTCCAGAATTATACAATTTCTTTTGGATATTCAACGCGGTATATTGAAATAATTAAGGAATATATCTAGTACCATACATGCAGGATGGACCAAAAATATTTTAGTTTTGCGAAATAAAAATTTTATGTGGTAAAAGAATTTAATTCATATTTTATAAAATTTTTCATTACATTTAACATTTTCACTCAAATCTCTATAGTTCAAAGGAAAGTAATATTCCTAAGGTATGATTAAACTCATTTTTTTTACTAATTGTCAATTGAATCCCTATAATTGATATCGAAGAGAATGTTGTAAAAAAGACAAAGAATGTTTGAAAATGAAATTTTTACCTTATTTATTGATCTGATATTAACTAGATTGTCGAAGTTATTCGATTTTATTAATGATATATCTATTTATAACAAAATACTCTGTATGAAATCACTTTTAAGTTTATTAACGGAATCTCGACTAATTTTGAGAAATACAAATGTTCAACAGGTAAAAATAAAAATAAAACTTTTTGTATTTTAAACATTCTATTCTTTTAATTGTTTTGTATTTTTACCTGTTGATGAGAAAAAGAAATGAAATGGATCTTGGTAATGAAGAAAATATAATAAAATGAAACATATAATAAAAAAATAATTATCAGTTATAGATATTATAGTTTAAATTGGACTCAATATTTAAAATATTATATTATTTTTTAAAGTTACGAGCCCCTTTTCACATCATATTATTATGGACATACATTGGTGATGAAAGCTTCTACTTGATGACAATTTTCTCTGGTCAACCGAAAGATAAAATTTATGAAGAAAACTTTTACAACCTACATTTGAGAAATTGTATAATTTTATTGAAAAACCATTTCGTGAAAGTGAAATCAATAAAACATACCTTGAATGTACGTATGTATTATATATTCACATGATATAATTATTTTAATCTCTGTTGCACAGTAGTTATCGAACTTAGGGCCTCCATAAGGTTTCGGGTTCGATGTGCGAATGGCCAATAATTTTAGATCATTTTGTTACTCTAGGCTCACACCTGGTTAGTATTAAGAGTATCTGATGAAGTGCCCTATGAACCATTAGGTTTAGATAATGGATAAGTAAATATGTATTTAAAATATACGCTGATTCTTTCTAAATTTCTCAGTTGGTTTAAAGAAAAGAAGAATATTTCATAAGACGATTAAAAAAATATAAAAGGCAGTGCAATTTATGCGGATAATATCATTGACGTATCACGTATGCCTTTAAGGTGAAAATTCGCAATGTATACCGTACGATCAAATTCGTTTGAAGGGTAATCTAGTCTCAATAATGAGGGTAAAAAATGATGTTTAAAAGAAATATAAGATCGTCGGATATGTAATTTTAATTTTTTTTTATTATTCATATCAGCAAATCCTCCATTAATACAATTTGACTTCATCGCATTACTTACCTTTTTAAAAATTAGTTTACGTGGCAATAATAAAATTTTAAAGGCAAAAGTGAAAGAGCGCAAATGCATTTAATAATTTGCGATAAACGAAACATATTTCTTAGTAACTCATGTGAATCATGTAGCTACATATTGTGAGTACACATTAGTTCTAGGAAACAGCAACATAGTAATATGAGAGTGTGAAATGTCGTATTGTTTATTTATTTTTAATATAATTATGATTCCGTTCACCCGTCGAAGCTCGCCTTGCATCTTGTTTTTTAGATCTCAAGGTTTATTTTGAATTATTTTTTTGCGTAGTTAAAATAAGAAATACATTAAATTTTATTTTCTAAGAGTGCATGTACTAAGTAAGACTCGTTCCTGTATCGAGTTTTTGATAAGTTTTAAAATCATTTGTTTGACAATAACAATGGTATCAATATAATGTCACATTATTTTTTGACATCTCAGCATATGAAGAAGAATGTGGGGTTTACGACCGTCATAACCTAATACTAACTAACTAACTAACCATCACGCCGCTTCCCGGCAGGGGTAGGCAGAGAGAATAGAGCGCCACACCACTCTGTCCTTGCAAACATTCTTCGCCTCTTCCACGTTCATGCATCTCCTCATACATACCCGCCGATTGTTACGACTCCTAACCTGACCACTTTCAAGTATTTCGCATACCTGATCGTGCCATGTTTTTCTCGGTCTTCCTCTGCTTCTTTTCCCGCTAACATTCGCCTCATAAATTTGTTTTACCGTTCTTTCCTCACTCATTCGTTCTACATGTCCAAACCATCTCAACACACCTTTCTTAATTGTATCGATAATGCTTATCTCAGCTTTGCATTCCTTCCTTATTTCACTATTCGCACATCTATCATACATCGTTTTGTTACACATTCTTCTGAGAGATCGCATTTCGACTGCATTCAGTCTACTTTCATCCTTCTTTTGCCAACTCCATGTTTCACTTCCATACATTAGAGTTGGAACCAGGACTCCGTTGTGCACTGCCAGTTTAGCTTCCGCTGATAGGTTTTTATTTGCTATAACTGATTTCAGTGCACCATTCACTTTGTTCCCAGCATTCACTCTCCTTTCTATGTCTTTATCAATCTTTCCATCCCTAGAAAACATACTACCCAAATACACGAAATCATCTACCTGTTCCAAAATCTCTCCGTTTACCAATATTTCACATTCAGATCTGCATTCTTCTCTTTCAAAAACCATAATCTTGGATTTGCTAACATTCATCAATAGATCACATTCCTTGCACACATTATACACTTTTGTCACCAACGCCTGCAGGTCTAGCCTAATACAGTATAGGCTAACCAATAGACTGTCAATCAAGATTTTTGAACTAGTATTTGGACACACTGAAACTGTACGTCAAGTTATGATTTTTATAATATTTCTTCTTCCTTATACGCACTCAATGGTGCATAGGGCACTGCATTTTTTTTTCAATTTCAATTTCAATTTATTCAATAATTAATATAAACATTACAAACAAACATTTAAGGCGTATACATAAAAAAAAAAAAACAAATTAAAAATTACACAAGAAGACTCTTGTTAAATGTGTAGAAGAATCTCGCTTCGGAAAACTCCTTCGGACACATGGAACAGATCAATATCCAATGTGATATTGTTCAACATAGCGGTAGCTCTTCCTACAGGCATAACCATCGGCAGGTTGGTCCTGTGTATAGGAATCTGAAACAATCTATGCCGACGCTGTCTTAGGTAACTATCGGGAACATACAGACCAATGCTCTGGATAATTTCAGGATTATCGATCATACCGCGCAACAATCGATAATGCATCGTATGTAACCAGTATTATCCTGATCGTGAAATATAATACAGGAAGGAAATATGATCAGTCCTATCAAGTTACCTTAGCTTCAGTTACCAGTCAAGAGTGATAAATATTTGAGTGAAAATGATTTATTTTTACCCCCCTCTGAATCGAACCCGAGACCTCCAGAACGATTGATAAACGTGCTGGCCGCTACACTACGGAGGTAGACTATTTAAGATATTTTGTTGTTATTATGAAATTAATAATCGAAAAGAAAAAAAACTTTCATATTTTGAATCAACAGAAATTCAGAAATATTTTGATAAAAAACGCATAATAAACAATTCGACAATGACTAATGCCTCTTCTCCTATTTTTTATGTTACTACTGATTTTTTTTTAATACTTTCTACGAACATAAAGACTTTCATACACAGTTTACAGTTCTTGATAAAGACAATAGATTTTAAGAAATAGTGTTATGTACCAAGTAAAATAAAAATAAATACATGTTTTAGATTGATATTAAGTAAAAGTAATAAATACATATTAACGTCAGAAAATTATCTAAAAAAAATTGGTTATTTTATTTCATTCAAGATAGTGTAAACGTACTTATTTCTAAATTAATGAAAACGGTCTCCATTCATTTGTGTATAATATTAATCTAACCACTTAAATTAAAGTGACATTTATAATTGAACACTGTACTTCAAAAACGTTATAAGTTACAAATGTTCACGAAAATAAGTTACGTTTATGTACATATACATATTTATAAATATTTTTGCGATACTAACTTTTTTTGTTAGAAGCTCAAAATAAAATGTTTTATAAGGGGCCATTTTGTTTTTTATTTGATTAATTTAACGCTTTTAATTTTCTCGTAATTGAGATACCCGTATAAATTTATCAATGCTTCTATTCTAATGAAAAAAAATCATATAAATCCGGTAATATTTTTGTTTCTTATTACTTAAGTGTTTTAAATACATCGTGGTTTTTATTACTAAAATTTTATAATTGATAATATATGATAAAAATGAAATTTTTGTTTTTTTTTTTTTTGTAAAATATGTAGTTACAATAAAAAAAATACCTACAAAATGACATTGACAGAGATACATTTTTCACTCTCTTGTAAAATTTTATTTGATTTATTTATTTAAAAACATATTACATACATAAATCAAATATACATATAATATTCCCGATGAGTAATTTCTATTCCTCATTTTGGGACATAGAATTAAGGTTAACAAGACTGGAACACAAATAATAAAGTACCAAAAAAGATTTTTTACTTAAATAACCAAAACTAATACTAATACATGGCAAAATATAAAAATAAATAGGTATATTTAATAGGCACAAGAAGCCTATTTAAAATAAGTAAATGAGAAAACATAAGGTAAGAAGCATATTTAAAATAAACAAATGAGAAAATATAAAAAATGAGAGAATATAACAAACAAAAGGTAAAAACAAAATTAGAAAATATGACTAATCACTACATATAAATCTTTCCAAAAAGTACCTTCTCAGATCATTTATTTTGGATCCCCGAATGGGTTTTATTTTATATATGTCAGGCAGCTGGTTAATTTGGTAATATTACACTTGGTAGACTTGTATCGTTTTTAAAATACACAATTCAATTGCATTAAGTACTTGGTACCACATGCTGTACCAGGGAGTTTTAATTACTCTGGTATCCAATAGAGAGAACAGTGTTCGCTTTATATTATGGGCCGCACTAGTGTTTATCTTGCATTCATCTCTATCGCACGTATGAGACACAAAGGACAAACGTTCATAGCAAGCGGTTCTGACGAGATACGAGTTTAGCCGTCTGTTTTCAGTACTATTCAAACATTTATTCTACTTTTCCTCTGGTCTGTTCAACAGCTCGTCGTTTTCAAAACAAAATACAGTGAGTTATTCCAAATTGTGAAGTTCCGAAATGTTCCCACGTTGATTTTTTTCGCTCCTAAAAATGGTGCAGTATCCGAAAATACTCATTTTGCTCGGTGTTTTTTGTGCTGTGGAAAGTTCTAACAATGGAATTAATTTAGATGATTTCTATTTGGTGTCCGATCAACAAAATACCTTCAATAATATCATCGTCCAACCGAAAACTTTATCGAATGATAATTTTAAATATAACAGAAGAAATAAAAGAGCTATTAACGATTCAGAATCAGATATCGAAAATAATCTAGAAAAGCTCGTTTTCGCACAAAATGCTGTCACTATCGAAATTGAAGACTGGATTATTTTGCTGGAAGAAAATAAACATTTTTCTTTCGGCAACAAATTTGCGGAAACTTGGGTAACTGATAACAAAGAAAAAAAAGTACCGGAACTGAAAGAACAAGCCACAAGTTGCCGATTTTATACGGGTTATATTTTTAACGAGCCCGAGTCAAAGGCAGCCGTGACGATATGCAATCTGAGCTTCTATTACGGCTTTTTCACAGCGGCTGGAAAGTCTTATTTCATCGAACCAACTGCTTATCCAACTGACGGACATATTGTCTATAAAGCCAAATTGCCAAGTGTAGAAGGATTCAAAGACCCGAGGGGGGTGAAATACGACCCAGACGCTAATGACTCAATATCTGAGAGTGGCTCGGATTCAAATCTCTCTCGCCCCGATGGAAAAATCCCCAGAGAGAATTCACGGAGTGGAACCGGAAATTGGCAGGGAAAAGATAAAAGAAAAGTCCCATTAGGCGTGGAGGAAAAGAGAAAAGTAAATAAGAGGAAACGGTGCACGCACTGCGAGAAGGAGGCAGTGTTTAATCTTACCGGAGACACCATCCTGGATGACGTGAATTTTAATTTTACGGATGAGGACGTGGAAGGAACGACCAAGAAGGTGGATAAAAGTGTCGTCGAGAATAATAGTTACGATGATTATGATTATTCTGAACCGCGGGTTAGCGAGCATTGGAGTAGGAAGGATGATGGAGATGAACTTGGATACTTCGCAGACCTTACTTGGGAGACCAGACCATACCCAGGTGGAAATATTTCATTAATTGTACTTAGTGGTAAAATCTATCCATTTTTAATTTAAGTATTACTTAGTAAATACCACTATTTCTTAAAATCTATTGTGACACGTGTTTCACCGTTTTCATGCGGTATTTGAAAATGATGTATAATGTATCGAAGCATGTGTCACAATAGATTTTAAGAAAAAGTGGTATTTACTAAGTAAATCTTAAATTAAAAACATAATTAATTAAATTTCATAATATGGAACAAATAAACACAAAACATTTTGATTAAGTTTAAAAGTTTTCTATTTGGGTATATTGTATAAGAATGCTTTACAATTATCTTTGAAAAATTGAAAAAACAGACCCAACCTTATTATGTGATCGAAAAATATATTGTGTTGTGACTCGTCTTTGTTCTGTTATTGTGACGTAATGTTTCGCAATTTTCAACAACGCGTGTATTTGACATTTTTAGAGAATGAAACAATGTTTTCTTATATAACATAGGTAATGATTCGAAAAAAGACAATAAATGTAATTTAATCATTTTCAATGGATTCCTCAATAACTTTAATTAAAAGAAATTTTATTTCGCAAAGCCATATGTTAGTCTAACCGACGATTCTTCAAGAAATTGCAGCAAAGATATTAGATATAATATCTGTACTGCAATTAAATAAAAAGCATAAATCTTTATTTTTTGTACATTAAAAGGATCGTCAAGTTTATGGTAAAGTAAAATAATACTCTCCTTATCATTCATCGATCACTTTATATAATAACACTGAAAAACGATACTTCATGATTACTGGTTTGGGAACGACCATTCCATCATCAGGTCAAATGTAGACAAAAGTGAAATTTCTACGCAAAGATATAGTTTAATTTTTTTTTATAAATATCAACTTATTTCGTTAAATGTAGGGATATGAGTTGCGTTTATATATATTTCTAGACAATTTAGGTTCATATCAGACAATTAATAGATGAATAATGATATTAATTTGATAATATGTAGTAGAATGCATGGGTGACAATTCGCTCACTCCTTTCAAGAACGTCATAAATTAAAAATCGTCAATTTTCAGTTGTGCATGTTTTCGGAATGCCCAGAAAATGTACTATATCCCAGCAAAAAGGCATATTTTAACTAAATATTAACCCGCTACAGGGCAAAAAGTATTGTTTTTGCATTTTGAAGAAAAGGTATGGTTTTATTATTTTTTGAGATATACTAAATATTTTTTAAATTGAGAAAAAACCTAAAAAGATCTGTTGCACAGTAAAATGTTCAATAAGTGGCTTGATATTTATGTTTAATACATTGTGTTAAATATTTTTAAACTTTAAGAAAGTTCTCCTGAAAAATCAATTTTTTCGATTTATGACGTTCTTGAAAGGAGTGAGAAAATGGTCGTATTTTCATTTAGTATGTACTTTTTGGCAAGAGAAAACATGTTTAAACAGAGTTAATGTATGTACACAAGGATCTTTTAGAGGGTTACATTTTATTTTGCTTTATGTCATTTATTTTGAAATATTTAAATTATTATTTAACCCTGAACAGAACCCGTGATTGAAAAATGGTTGGAAATAGCTCTTGCCGTGGATTATACTGTCATTGATTTCCATGGAAAAGACAGGATAAGACAATACATCATGGCGTTACTTAATATCGTAAGTATAAAGTTTTTATTTTAACTTAGAACATAATATCAAATGAATATATACTTACATTTTTTATATCTAAACATAAATGAAGAAGAATTTGGAAGTCTGAGCATTAACAGGGCTTGTAACTTGTCATAGGCTGGTTAAGTGAACACTTTGCATACGTGCAACATTAACCATTCTACCCATGATTGACAACCACACTACATTTTTTTTTGGATTTCCTAGATATCATATTGATCAATCTCATGACACAGTACATATGAGTTCACAACAGCCATCTATATTGGATCGAGAAAAGCTTTAATTAAGCATAGACTTTATTTGTCTGAATCCTGGATAATATTCATATATGTACTTAAGACTCGCATAAAAACTTGATTTAATTTTTTATGCAGCTTATAATTTGACTAGTTATTTGTTGTTAATATATACTTCTTTATTTTAATTTGCATAATTTAATATATACGAATTACTTTTCAACAAGGTGAGCGCTATTTATAAGGACCCTTCTTTGGATGCGAACCTTAACCTTGTCTTGGCTCGACTGATATTTTATGATGATAAGAAGGACTCTATGATTGAGGAAGGAAATGCCAAGAAATCATTGGAAGACGTCAATAGATGGAATTATCGGCTAATCGGAAAACTCAGCTATGGTAATTATTAAATTTATAATTCTTATGGATTAAAAAAAAAAAAAATTATCATTTATTTATAAATTTGGCATATTAATTTATGTTTTAAATTTTAAATCACCACTGATTTTTTGAGTCTACCAAGTTGTATTTTCTTATTAAAAAACACAAAAAAAAAACAATTTTGTGACAATTGATTCGCTTAGTTATGGTATTTCATTCGTTTGAAAATACCATAACTAGGCGAAACAATCTTCACAAAATTGATTTTTATCTGTTTTTTAACAATAAAATACATTTTTTTAAAACCCTTATCCGCACCCCAATGGTGCATAAGGCACTGCTTCATATAAACGCAATGTTATTTTGATCGTTTGCACATGAAGGAAAGGTGTTCAGCCCTCCGCTTCAGGTACCAGTCTAGGGTAATATTGAATTCATATTACAGTAAAAAAAATCATTTATATTTATTTGCCCCCCCTTGGGAATCGAACCAGGGAACTCCGGAACGGTAGCTGAGCTTGCTAACGAATACACTACGGAGGCGGACAAAATACAATTTAGTGGACTTAAAAATATCAGTGTTTGATTCAATATTTAATACAAAAATATTTATTTTTTCAAAATTATGTTGGAAGCTTGTATCAGTAGGATTTAACTTACTGCTTCAAGCTATCGCAGTGAGAGATTTTGCGTTTGGCACTATAAAAATCTCACCAAATGTAAAATTATCAATACGAGTATATCTTGTTACTATAGACATCTATTGGTGAGATGAAAAAAAGCTTATTTTCATCTCACCAATAGATGTCTCTAGTGAAGTTCTAGTGATTCAAGAACAATGTTTCGCAAATGGTTCTCGTAATATGTTATACTATTTGTTACGTGTTTTAAAAAATTCCTCGTGGGTGACTTTCACGATTATTTGCTGTCCCCATCTAGTACGAGTATTAAAAACCGGCGTTAAAATTTGACCTTCAAACAGAAAGCCTTTAAGAAGAAAAAATACCTAAGACTGGTTTTCACTCCCTTGTATCCTTTCCTCATTCAGTTAATAATAATAATAATAATAAAACCCTTATCAGCACCCCAATGGTGCATAGGGCACTGTGTCATATTAACGCAGTGTTATCTTGATCGTTTACACATGAAGGAAAGGTGATCAGCCCTCCGCTTCAGGTACCAGTCCATGGTAATATTGAATAAATATTACTGTGAAAAAATCACTTATATTTATTTTACCCCCCTTGGGAATCGAACCCGGGACCTCCAGAATGGTAGTCGAGCGTGCTGACCATTACACTACGGAGGCGGACATTCCTCATTCAGTTAAATCAAGGAAAACATATTCGAGTTAATCAACGGACAAATTACCAAAAACATACTACAAAACACCCATAGAACCATAAGATTTAAACGCAGAATCTGGTGGGACGTTAGACAAAATTATATTGTTTTATATATAGAGGGACAAAATTAATCATATGGATGTAATAAAATACCTAGGTACCTACCCATAAATTTTATTAAGTACTTATAAATAGTACCTACATAAAACAGTTCTACCACCAGATGTCGCATGCGTCACACTGAATAAAAAAAAAGACATCAGAAAAAATATAATATTCTGAACTGTCAGAATCAGATAGATAGATAGAAAAATATTATAAAGATAAATTAAGAATAAACTTTAATTATAAACTTTAATTACAAAGCAACACATTGTTTATTTTATTATTATACACCCACTTTACATATTATTTACACCCAATTTACGAAGAAAAATATTACCACGTTATATGTATAACTTTCTTTCTAAAAAAATTATAATTTTGAGCAATGGAAATCTTTATTTAGATCTTCACAATTTTTTATCGTTTAGTGGAAAATATGATATCTGTCATGGGCTGCCGCCAGTGTTGATACACATTTATGTCCGTTTTATCAATCTGTTTGTATACTGCAGCTAGTCAATTAACAAATTTTAAATATGACTGACGTAATTCATACATTTGTAAAAGTTATAACATCTTAGCTTCTTACTTTTTACTCATTCATCTTTTTTTTGTGTTTTAAAGTTTTAAATTTTATTTAAAAAAATATACATACTCATATATATTTTTCTGTTTTCTGATAGTCAAGAATTTTTTGTTTTTTATATTAACACTATTTTTGTAGTTCTACTTATAATACCTATACCCTTTACGATGACCTAAATTATATTGTATACTCACACTCAGGCCATGCCTTTGTGGTATCTTTTTTTGTATTTATATTTTATTCGTATTTTTTGTATTTGAATTTATGTCATATTTTGTAAAATGCAAAAAAAAAAAAATAAAGAAAAAAATAAATCTTCCGATAAGGTGATTTATTTTGTGCCACCCTGTACATTTAGTTAAATACATAACAAGGCAGGGATTAAAACCCAAGGCTTTATATATTTTTTCTGACAAAACGAATTAATATTGATGTCAGTCTGATGACATCGGTTACAATGAAACTCGGTCAGTGGTCAAAACTATGAAGTTATTGTGTGTATCCGTCAAGAAATGTCTGAAACTTAAAACGTAAATATATGGAATGTAAAAAAGTTTTTCAATTGTTATATAGATGAAAACCCTCATGACGTAGCAGTCTGGTTGACAAGGGAATACCTCGGAGGTCCGTCAGGATATGCTCCCGTTGCTGGAGCCTGCGATAGAGCCCGAAGCACAGCACTCAATAAGGACGAAGGACTCGCCAGTGCTTTCATCATTGCTCATGAGATGGCACACATGTATGAAAGAGAACTTTTTTAATAATCTTGTTTTATAACTATACTATCCGTAAATTTTTGATTCACTACCCCGTTTTTTAAAATTTTCTAATGTAATAAATATATCTTTTGTAAGTAAAAGTTTACGGTAAAAGAAACTTTGATGACAATACTAGTTCAACGATTTTTCAGAGTACGGCACTATTAGAGCAACGGTCTTTGCACACACTGATTTTCACGAAAACTTTTGCGATTTTAAGTTTAATTTACAATTTTTTATTAATACTACATTTAAAATGATAATAAAGAAGAGGCTGAAAAATAACCCCTTCAAAATTTCATGGCAAAAGTTCACTTTGAATTTTCAACTCTCGAGATCAATAAAGTAGCCTAATTTAATTGGAATTAATAAATCAGAAGTAAAGAATGGTTAACATACATTTTTTTCCATTTCATTACTTCATAGAAGCCGGAAAGTTGAAAATTCAACGATATAAATATTTTCTTTTAATTTTCAATTTCTTATTTATTAAAATAATAATTTTGTTTGCTTCTATAATATGTTCTAGCATTCGTTCCTTCTCTATTTCCTTTCCCACATAAAATAATGTATTTCACGTTTGTCATCACAATCCCCTCAAATATATTCCATTCTTCAATCGAAAAATCTGGAATACAGGAATGATACCACCTCACGTTCACACAATGAATGATCAAAATAACCTTGTATCAATTCGATGCAGTGCCCTATGCACCATTTAGGTGGAGATTTGGGTCTAAGAAAAGGAACACTCGTGATTTAAATTCTTGTATTTTTAGAATTTTTCATTGTTTTTTTTCAATATATTTTTTTAAAGTTGTAAATAATTATTTTCATTTTAATATAAGTATGTTTAAATATTAAAAATAAATAAATATATTTTTCACTTTTTAAATTATGGAAACAGTTTGACATCGGAAGTAACAATATCTAAACCACGTGTTTAGAAGCTTAGCCATACATTTAAATTAAAATTTATTATTATTCTTAAGTTGCATGTTCGACCTCACAAAAAAGTTACATGTTACGTATTAAAAATGAAAAATTAATACGTTTTATAATAATATAAGAAAAAAATTGTATCTACTTAAATAAAAAGTTAACCGAGTAAAAATATCCCAAGTATAAAATCTTTTCGCTTAATTCAAGCTCAATATAATCCTGTGCTTAAAAATCAGAGCACAGAAAATACCACGTTTCACGTTATCACCCTTAAATTGTAGCAATGAATATTCATGAACGGCCACAGCAGAGAAGATAAATATTTATTCCTGGAGTTTTAGTGGACAAGACAATTATTTCGCTAATTGCAGATTAACTTAATTGTGAGGGCTTGATTAAGGTCCGTCTCCTTGTTTAGCTATCAGAAAGTTTTACTGGAGACGTGGTAATCAAAGCTTAACACTTTGTTTACCAATTTTTTAAACACTTATCCAATAAAATTTTTACTTATAGGAAAAAATGCAAATTTTAACAAAAATATTAATTGCTCTAAATTTACCATGACGATACAAATGTATGTAAACAATATACACTCAAGTTCTTCAGAAATATTTTACATGTGCTTTCATGGATCGGAAACCATATTTGAAAAATATTTAAACGCTAGTCAAAGCAAATTTAATTCTTAATTTAGGAAAAAAATGTTTAGTATCACTAACCTGAGTAAGATAGCCTTCACTCGATGTCAGAAAATTTTAATAGCGGCAAGTGGCAGTTGAAATTATGAGAAAAAAATGTTCATCCTATAAAGATTTTGTTTTTATTAGAAAACAAAAAAATTTTGACATTTGAACATTTGAAAAAAAATTGTGAGTACCTATTTGTTTTTGAAATTTTGTAGTAAAAGTAAATATATTTAAAAAATAAATAGTTTGATTTAGTGATAAACGTGATTGTGAGAATTATTTCCTGTACTTTTCCTGTAACCGAAAATCGATGTTTATTTATGGATTTGGCGTTTAATTTGTAGAACTCCATTTAAATTTATTTATTAATTTTTAAATCAAACACAGATTTTTGGTTTTACTAAGTTAGTTGACTCAAAAAATCTTTGTTTGATTTAAATATTAATACGTAAATCGATGTTTGGTCATTTAGGGTTGGCGGTGAAAAGCCGACTCGACTAAAAATTCGGCTTTTCGCCGAAAATCGGTAGTTAATGTGTTCAGTTATGAGTAGAATTATTACTGTTAAATTTCTAATTCATTTTATTTGTTTTGTTTTCTTGAACAGTTTGGGATTGACCCACGATGGTGACTTGAAGGCGGGCAATAAGTGTGACGATGAAGTAACGAGGGGAACGATAATGGCACCAACGGTGACTGCTAACTTTCATAGATTTGCCTGGTCATCATGTTCCAAAGAAGAATTCCATAGAAACCTCAAGTAAGTTTATTTGTTTGTTTTTTTTTATGAGTAATGTTTTTTTTTTAAATATACAATAAAACATATTATAAGGCTCTGAGTATATTTTTAGTAATATTTTATTTTAATACTTTATTTTTATATAATAAATATTCTTTGAGTGCATTGCCTGATTGATAAGGATGATCCCTGTACTAAATGAGACAAAATTACATTTTTTAAATACAAGTAAATATTTTATAGGAAAACCGTTGAATGTATAGAAAAATGAGAAAAAAAAACAAAAATGAAAAAAAAGAGAGATATTATTAAATAAAGATTAACAGCAAATTTAGAAAAAAACAACCAATAATATATAAATGTAATTAAAATTTCAATTCATTTATGAAAAACTGACCACGTTGCACTCGTATACGTATACTAGCTAGTTTTTAATTTTTTCTCGAGTTTTTTTATATGTTTATTTGTTATATTACATGTCTACTTTAAATCTTAAAATCGGAATAAAATGATTTAAATTTTTATCAAAAAAGCCTTAAAGTGATCACGTTTCAACACGTTTAGGGTTAAGTGATCACTTTATACACGTACAACATGCCATATAGACATCAATGTAAATTTAGAAATACATGTTATGTCCTGTGTCCAAAAAATACTTACAACATTAGAGTAGGATGGTAAACATATCAGATTTCATTAATTTATCTGAACTTACAGTAAATGGTCGTGTCTACTGAATGCGCCTGGAAAAAACCATACAATTCTGCAGCCTGGAACTACACACACATTTTCAATGGACGAACAATGCCGCATGGAATACGGCGATGGGTAACATATTGACCTTTTTCTCCTATCGAAGTATGGTTTGAGAGCTAGGTATCCTATATCACATTCTCAAAAGGTCAGGAATAAAAATTTACGTATTCTACATTGACCATTTTGTGGACGCAAGGTTTATAGACGTCGTTGTCACGTTCATACAATAATTCTTAATGTCTCCACACGTGGCCATCACATTGAGACAATATGCCAAAATACTTATAAATGTCCTTTCCTAGTTGATATAACATAACATAACATAAAGTCTTTAGATGATAAATAGTCGATACAGCTTTACAAAACTTTTTTTGTCATTTCAACATAGATGAAGAAGAATAAGGAAGTCTGGGCATATACAGGGCTATATCACAGGCTGGTTAAGTGATCACTTTATACACGTGCAACATTCACCAATTCTACCCATGGTCGACAACCACACTACTCATTTTTTGGAACTCCTATTCAATATATTGATCAATCTCGTGACACACTACATATGAGTTCACAACCGCCATCTTTGTTGGAATGAAGAAATCAGGTTACGAGTCGGAATAATCACCGCGTATGTACGAGGAGATGCATGAATGTGGAAGACGCGAAGGTTGTTAGCAAAGATATATTGTTTTAGCGTTCTGTTCTCTCTGTCTACCCTTGTAGCGAAGCTAGTTAAAATCAGTGTTTAAAAAAGTGAAATGAATTTACTCTGAAGTCGAAAGATATACGAGAGTCTTTTTTCCATAAGGGAGTTATTTAAACGAATAAAATCAAAAATTATTTACAATTATATAATTTATAGAGTTTAGGGGGTGGTCGTCTCTTAGTCTTACATTCCGTCTCGTCATCTTCGCAAACAAAACTTTCAAATGTAATAATTTCACAAATTAATTAATCCTCTAAATGATCTCGCGGAAAATTTTAATCCCTGATAAAATAATCTTAAATAAGAGGATTAAGGGCTTTTAACCGGTTTATCGGGGAAATAGGCTGAATTTTATTCCTTAGAAAAACCGAGTTACGCTGTAATCTTGTATAATCGCCCAATTTATCCGTGTGATTTAAACTGTATACTAGCCGCAAGAATTTTATTTTATTTCACGAAATGTTCTTGCATTTAATTAATTAAGTTTTTAGAAGATACGAAATGTTCATACATTTAATTAAATAAGTTTTTTTCTGTACGAAATGTACAAGCATTGAATTAAATTAGTTTTTCGACGAAACGAAATGTTCATACATTTAATTAAATTAGTTTTTCGACGAAACGAAATGTTCATACATTGAATCAAATTAGTTTTTCGACGAAACGAAATGTTCATACATTTAATTAAATTAGTTTTTCGACGAAACGAAATGTTCATACATTTAATTAAATTAGTTTTTCGACGAAACGAAATGTTCATACATTGAATCAAATTAGTTTTTCGACGAAACGAAATGTTCATACATTTAATTAAATAAGTTTTTTTCTGTACGAAATGTACAAGCATTGAATTAAATTA
Organism: Brachycentrus maculatus; assembly: GCF_059751285.1. Taxonomy (NCBI): domain Eukaryota; kingdom Metazoa; phylum Arthropoda; class Insecta; order Trichoptera; family Brachycentridae; genus Brachycentrus; species Brachycentrus maculatus. The sequence continues at coordinate 39,882 of NW_028281708.1, read as the reverse complement.
GTTTTTCGACGAAACGAAATGTTCATACATTTAATTAAATTAGTTTTTCGACGAAACGAAATGTTCATACATTTAATTAAATTAGTTTTTCGACGAAACGAAATGTTCATACATTTAATTAAATTAGTTTTTCGACGAAACGAAATGTTCATACATTTAATTAAATTAGTTTTTCGACGAAACGAAATGTACATACATTTAATTAAATTAGTTTTTCGACGAAACGAAATGTTCATACATTTAATTAAATTAGTTTTTCGACGAAACGAAATGTTCATACATTTAATTAAATTAGTTTTTCGATGAAACGAAATGTTCATACATTTAATTAAATTAGTTTTTCGACGAAACGAAATGTTCATACATTTAATTAAATTAGTTTTCCCACGATACAAAATGTTCATACATTTAATTAAATAAGCTTTTTCGATACGAAATGTCCATACACTTAATTGATTAAGTTTTTTCGATACAAAATGTTAATACTTTTAATTAAATAAGTATTTTTGACGTAACGAATATTCATATATTAAATTAAATAAGTTTGTTAGCGGTACGAAATTTGTATTTCGGTTGTATGTCCACCATAAAATAAAACATTTCAAGATAGGTGAACAGTTATTTCAGAAGTGACTTTTTTACAAACTTTATTACACATCTTTTGCATTATCCAACATAATATAAATACAAATAGAGAAAATATATATAAAATCTAAATACAAAAAAGATCCCACAAAGGCATGGCCTGTGTGTGGGTATACATTATATTAAGGTCATAGTAAAGAGCACTCGCAAGAATACAGTAGATATTATAAGAAGTAGAACTAGAATAAAAGTGTTAATATAAAATACAAAAAATAAAAAATACTTGACTAACAGAAAAAAAAAAAAATATTTAAAACAAAAAAATAGAATTAAAAACTTAAAAAATAAAAAAAAGGATGAAAAAGTTAAAAGTTATGTAAAATGTAAAAAGTTAGCAAGCATGTAACCACATGAGTGATACGTCTACAAGAAAATTTAATACAAAATTGTTTTTCAGATTTTTCGTTGTTGTTTGTGATAGGGAAAAATAATGTAAGGCAATGAGAGCTAAATATGACTACTACTACCATCACGCCGTTTCCCCGCAGGGGTAGGCAGAGAGGATGGAACGCCACACTCTTCTGCCCTGACATACACTCCTCGCCTCCTTCACATCCATATATCTAGTCATACACGCCCTTCCGATTACGCAGACTTTTGACACCGCCAGATTTTAGGTTCTGATTGATCTGATCGTGCCAAGTCTTTTTCCGTCGTCCTCGTTCTGTTTTTCCTCTCACATTCGTCACATGTATTTTTTATTATCATATTGTTTATAAAAACAAAAGTGATGTTTCTTTTAAAGAAAAGATTCCGGGCATTTGTCCGCGGGTATAAAATTGGCGAACCCTGAATTGGCGTTGGAGTATGTAGTCGTGTACTTATTAAATATTTATATATTTAAATCAAAACATATCTCAAATTAAGATTTCCCCTCGGGTCTGCTTAGTGCTGCCAGATCAAAAGAAATCTTAACGTTTCTTAGATTATTTTTTCAAAACAGTAATTTTTACGTTTCAGATACAGCCTGTGTCAGAAGTTTGAGCATATAGAGCCATGCACTCATCTGTGGTGTGGACACAAGAACTCTTCCCTGTACTGTATCACCAAGAAGGGGCCTCCCGTTGAGGGTACGCAGTGTGGGTTCGATAAGGTATGTTACAACACTAGTGCCAATTTTATAAAATTGATTTACTTTATTTTCACCACTTTTTTTTATTTTTACAATTTAACCTACCGGTTTCGACAATACTTTGTCATCAAAAGGGTTTATTTTAAATCAAAAACATTAAAATACTCTCACCAAAAACTTCCATACACTCCATAAAAAAATATATATTATAATTTTTTTTATGGAGTGTGTGGAAGTTTCTGCTGAGAGTATTTTAATGTTTTTGATATTTTTGATTTGAAATAAACCCTGATAATGACAAGGTATTGTCAAAACCGGTAGGTTAAATTTAATTAGTAAAAAAAGTGGTGAAAACAAAGTTAATTAATTTTATAAAATTTATAAAATGTGCCAAAAAGTATCTGCGGAAAACATTCAAGAAACTAATGGCAATTACTTAATTGATTTACGAAATAGATCAGATAAAGAAATTTCATATTAGCCAAACTCAACATCGTAGTTGGCATAATAAATATGATGTCAAGCGTCACTCGACATAGGAGTGGTAACGGGTAAATTAATACTCACCACATTTGGTGTTTTTCGTTTTATTACATCTGTATTTTGAAATTAATATTTTTTTGTTGCATTGCATTTTTTAAACATCCCCTTTAAATGGGATCACCTAGTAAATACACATACATACATATGTACATAATAATAAATAAATTGTACTATTATTTCAACATATTTAATTTATTATCCAATAGGTACGGCAAATTTAACAACACTTTTTTACTATTCTTTCCATACATTTGAATGATCAAATACGTCAAATTAGTAAATTAACACGTTTGGGTGATCTAAGATTATTTAAATTTAAATTTTATTAACGGCTAATGCCTTTAACAGTCCTAGCTTGGCTATCGTACTGGAGGTCCCGGGTTCGATTCCCAGGGTATAAATGAATATAAGTGATTTTTCACTAAAATATTTATTCAATATTACCCTTTTTAAAAATTATTAATAGTTAATAGTTAGTTTAAAAATTATAATTACTGACAATTTGATATCTCAGGCTGGCACTTAAGCGTAAGACGTATTACCAGAAAGAGAGCATATTTTACATAAGTTTGAATTTTTCCATTATGATCCGATATAATTTTTTTTTTCGTATTTTATATTGATATTTCTTTCAGTGGTGTGTGGACGGATATTGTCAGCACGTGGATGGGCGGCTGTCGGGCGGGGAGGGCGGCGAGGGGGGCACCAGGCAGCCCAGGGCGGGGGGCTGGGGCAACTGGACCGAGTGGGGCGCCTGCTCGCGCCCTTGCGGGTACGGGGTCCGCATCAGGACAAGGCGCTGTGACAACCCACCGTTAGTTTGCTTTTTACATTATATTTGTTCGGGGTAGGTAATATTTTGGTATAGGTATGGTTTTCTTTGAAAGTACTCGAGGGAGTTTGAAGTAAATATTATAATTATTTTTCAAATTATTTTTAAACCAGTGTTTACGGGAATTTTATACGGGTGTAAAGTGATTACTTAAACCAGCCTATGACGGTCATGTTTCAGACTGCCACATTCTTCTTCATCTATGTTAATATGTCAAAAATAGTTTTACTTGGTGAATACTGTTATTTCTCAAAAATTTTTATGACGCGCATCATGCGGAAAGCATTAAAACACATGGCACAATCGATTTGAAGAAATAGTCGTTCTTAACAAGTAAATTTTATTAATTGTTTCGGCAGTCACTTTGTGGTAAAATCAATCTATTTTTAATTAATGTTTTACTTATTAAATACTACTGTTTCTTAAAATCTACTGTGACACGTGTTTCTATGCATTCCGCATCATTTTCAAACACCGTACAGTGTTTGAAAATGATGCCGAATGCATGGAAACACGAGTCACGGTAGATTTTAAGAAATATTGGTATTTACTTAGTAAAACATTGATTAAAAATGTAAATTGTAATTAAAATGGTTAAATTTTGATTCACACTCATGAAATTTTACGATATATCATGGATTGAAAAGTAAAGCATACATATATATCTGTCTCTAATCTGGTGTAAGTGTGAACTATCACTTTTACTGTTTAATATAATTCCGAAGTTGTAATAGTTAGAAGTGGACTTAATATTACTTTAATGTTACATCCGAAGGCTTAAGCTCTGAAAGTTGTACACAATAGAGATTATGGGCTTCACGCTCCACCAACTTTCATGTTTGATGTAGGTATGTGCGATCCACGAGACGAGGGGTAGTCGCCCCAAGTTTGCACATTCGAAGCGGAAAACGTATTTCATATTACGTACCGCTAAAGAAAGCTTAATCGAGCAGTATCCTGCTATTAAAGCTTTATTCTTTACAAAAAAATATTATTTGTAGATTTGGTGTTTAATTTGTAGAACTCCATTTTAATTTATATTTTAAATGTTAAATCAAACACAGGTTTTTTGAGTCTACTAAGTTGAATTTTGCTGTTAAAAAAACACATAAAAATCAATTTAATTCAAAATTAATTTTTGTGTCTTTTTTTAACAATAAAATACAACTAGAAAGACTTAAAAAATCATTGTTTGATGGATTAGATCAGCTTATTTAACACTTTTTTGTTTGTATACAAGATCCGAACAGGATATTTAAAATACTGAGAAACGCATGAAAACCTGGTTTACAATTTTTGTGCAGCTTATAATTTGATCGGTTATTTTATTCTTTGCGTGTGTTTATATACTTGTTCCTAATTTTTTTATACACTTAAAGTTAGTATATTACTAAATTATAAAATTATATTACTGAATTATTACATATGTGTATAAACGTAACGTAGACTTTAATTTCGGTAAAAACCAATCCTTTATTATTTTATTTTGTGTTCTATGCATAAATTTACAACCGCGTACATAAATTTTTTAAACCCATGAAATACTGGGAAAAATTAATACCAAACTAAGTTTAATTTTAATATACAATTCTTCCTAGGATCAGTCTGAGAGAAAGTTGTAATAGGGTTATCTGGATACGATTAAAAAAGAAAAATGGCCCAAGCGACAAGGGAATCCGTTAAATTAAAGACCATTTCGTATTCCTCTCTCGTGTCGCTTGCGTCAATAGGGGTTTGAAAACATTCTCTAATATTTACTTACGCAACATTTAATAAACGTAAATTGAAATCCTTCCCTCCTTTTAAATGGAGCTTAAATTCTCGCCCAAAAGTAAGTTGGAATCATATTTCGTAACTCACGAGCATAACAATCGTAAATAATAACCAACTTTAATAAAACGTGGAATTGGAATCCAACATTGGATACTTCCAAAAATATATTTATTTAAAATATTTTTTGTGAGTTTAATATAAGGGTGAAGAGGTACCATCTGAACGATAGTTAATGCAAATTGTATTTGTATTGCTAAAATGTAGTCGGGTATCTTTTATAAATGGTATGTGATGTGTGTTCATGCATATATTTATGGTTATTAATATGAAATACGATTTATGATTTTATTGAATCCATTTATTTTAGTGACAGTAATTTTGCCTCCATTTTCGTCTTGTTCAAATTTGGTATATAAGTTCTAAAAATACATCTATGAATTTTGTGAAATCATCTTTGTTATTTTTAAAAATATATACTTACCACATGATGTTAGAATTTTGACTGTTTTGAACAAATGTTATAATTAAAATTATCTTACATTACAATTACTGGTATCTAGGACATAAGGAATACCAATTCAATAAATTAATGTGCATATTTTTATTGTTTCTAACCTGCAAGTACTCCAAGTACCTCCAAGTATATATTAGCAATATCCGAGTGACATCAGCATGTATGACTTTCTGAATGCAACTTTAAGCATCCTAGCTATTACTGCTATTATCATTTACGTAGATCATCTGTATCCCTTCAAATATATATGCTAATGCCCTATACATCGTTTGAGTGCGGAGAGGGGTCATTGGAAATAAATAATATCTTTTTTTTTGTTTTACTATAAAACATAAATATTTTAAAATTATTTAAATTTAAAACACTAATATTTTAAAATTATTATTAATTTAGCTTAGAAATAAAACCACATCATTAAAATGGCAAACTAAAATATTTGATGGTCTCCACTATTGTCCTCAATAAAAAGTGACATTTATTTGAGGATTTCTCAATGCAATGAAAAATCGACTTATTTTTCACTTTCTTTCATTTTGGAATTAGCCGTCTTCGCACGACACTCGCACAGTTATAAATACCGAGTGAAAGCTCACCCAAGAAAGCTTTCAGAAAACTATTTCATGAAATATCCCTTCTCTCTTTTTACACCCTTTTTCTACAATATTTCTCCTCGCTCTCAGAGGAATCAAATGCGACCGCGACGACTTTGTGAAAGTTTACGATATTGTCCGGTTGAAAGTTATATGTACTACTCACTTCTTTATTCCGGCAAAGAAATATTTTATGAGAACCGCTAAGGAGTGGAAAAAACACCTTTGTTGGTGTCGCAAAATCGAAGAATAAGGATATTTTAGTCTGCTTAAGGACGTTTATATATGGATGTAATATATGCCTTATTTTATCCTCGTTACACATATGAAAAAATATAAGCCGTTTGGCGAAAACAATTGTCATAGGCGCCGTTGTTACCTAGGGCGTTTGTATATGTATCGTATATGTATGTATTGAAATTTATTTCACTTGGTTAAAATTTTATTTTAATTGATTAGTACCTACCAATTGGATGTATTGAAAGTATGAGTGGGTACTAACCAATTGGATGTATCGAAAGTGTGAGTAGGTACTTACCAATTGATATTTTGAAAGTAAGAATAGGTACTATCTAACTGAATGTATTGACAGTATAGGTGGTCACTAACCAATTGGATGCATTGAAAGTACGAGTAGGTACTAACCAATTGGATGTATTGAAAGTTTGAATAGGTACTAACCATTTGGTTGAATTGAAAGTGTGGGTAGGTGCTAACCAATTGAATCTGTTGATAGTTTTAGAAGTTCTAGCTAATTTGATAATTTTAAAGTATTAGTAGGCTCTAACCAATTAAATGTATTAATTGTACCCAATTGGATATATTGAAAGTACGAGTAGGTCAAACCACTTGGATGTATTGATAGTATGGGTAGGAACTAGCTAATTGGAGTTTTTGTATGATTTTTTGTTCCAAAGTATTAGTAAGTACCTAATAACCAATTGACGGGTTGAACGTAACCAATAGGAGATATTGAAATTATAAGTAGGCACTTACCAATTGGATGTATTGATAGTATGGGTAGAAACTAGCTAATTGGAGTTTTTGTATGATTTTTTGTTCCATAGTATTAGTAAGTACTACCCAATTGACGGATTGAATGTAACCTATGGGACATATTGAAAGTATGAGTAGGCACTAACCAATTGGATGTATTGAAAGTATGAGTGGGATCTAACCAATTGGATGTATTAAAAGTATGAGTGGGCTCTAATCACTTGGATGTATTGAAAGTATGAGTGAGCTCTAATCAATTGGATGTATTGAAAGTATGAGTAGGCACTAACCAATTGGATGTATTGAAAGTATAAGTGGGCTGTAATCACTTGGATGTATTGAAAGTATGAGTGGGCTCTAACCAATTGGATGTATTGAAAGTATGAGTAGGCTCTAACCAATTGGATGCATTGATAGTATGGGTAGGTACTAAGAAATTGTTTGTATTTCAGGCCGGCTTGGGGTGGCGCAGATTGTATGGGACCTTCTGAAGAGAAGCGGGTGTGTCGCCAGAGCCGCAATTGCTGGCAGATGCCAACGTGGGACCCTCGCGCCGAGCGCTGCGCGACTCTTCCTTCCCAGGGTGGGAGCCACGACTGGTTGCCGTACGACACCGATGAAGGTACGTAATCATAGGATAATAATAATAATAAAAATAATAAATTTGGATAACTTATACAGCGATAAATAAAAATCTATCAGCGGAAGCTAAACTGGCAGTGCACAGCGGAGTCCTGTTTCCAACTCTAATGTATGGAAGTGAAACAGGGAGTTGACAAAAGAAGGATGATAGTAGACTGAACGCAGTCGAAATGCGATCTCTCAGAAGAATGTGCGACAAAACGATGTATGATAGATGTGCGAATAGTGAAATAAGGAAGGAATGCAAAGCTGAGATAAGCATTATCGATAAAATAAGAAAGGTGTGTTGAGATGGTTTGGACATGTAGAACGAATGAGTGAGGAAAGAACGGTAAAACAAATTTATGAGGCGAATGTAAGTGGAAAAAAGAGCAAAGGAAGACCGAGAAAAACATGGCACGATCAGTATGCCAAATACTTGAAAGTGGTCAGGTTAGGAGTAACAATCGGCGGGTATGTATGAGGAGATGCATGAACGTGGAAGAGGCGAAGAATGTTTGCAAGGACAGAGTGGTGTGGCGTTCTATTCTCTCTGCCTACCCCTGCGGATGGTTAGTTAGTTAGTTATATAGCGCCATTTTCGTAAAATAATACCTCAAGGGCGCTTCACAGTGAATGAATTGGGGAAAATATTATGGTGGAAATGATTTAGCAAATAAATGTGTTTTTAGTATTTTTCTAGAGATCATCTCACTCTCACAACAGGATAGATGCCTCTCTAGTATTGGTAGATGGCACATTGACATTGGCGATGGTAGGGTAGATGGTAGATGGTAGATGGCATTTTTAGATCTAAACGCTAGTGGGTACATTTCATATTTCTTCGTATTATTTTTTATCTTCTCACCCTACCTGTCAAAGAACACAAATTGATTTTTTTTTATAAAACACTGTAAAATAATGAAACTCTTTATACATAAACACATTGTTTTAAATCACTTTTATTTTTGGTTGTTTTTTTTCCAATCGGTTTCGACAAGCATCTTGTCGTCTTCGGGGATAAAGTGTGAATATCTAACTATGAAATTGACAAAAGTGCTTGTCGAAACCGGTTGGGAAAAAGTACTAACAATAAAAGTTTATAAATTATGCCACAAAGAATCAGAAAAAGGCATCCAAGAAATCAAGTTTATTTATGTTAACTTTGAGTCAATGGCTTATTTTTTTTAGGTTCATATACTGATGTTCAGCGCATTCTTCTAGGTTATATTATCAGTATAAAAATGTAGATAAATGTTATTCTACTACCATCAAACTACTTTTCTACAGTGGTGTATATTTTTTTTAATATTTGTATTTTAGTCGTTTTTCTCTTTAAAAAGAACATTTAAAATATCATTAAAGTACCAATTTCAAAATTACTAAGAAGGTAGAATAATTTTCGTAAATTTTTTATTTATTTGTGTTTGTATTTATTTTAGAGTTTTAATTAAGATCGTATGATTCCAACCGTTTTATTGTTGGACGTGCTTGGGACTAAAGCATTATTAGGAATTTAAGGAGTAACCCAACCGAAATTTTAACAAAACCTACCCCATAATTCTGATTAATTATCGCACATGGAGCATAAAATGATATTAAAACACGTGTTACACATAATTCAGATAGGAAATAAAGCAATGACTTACTTAAATATATTTAAAAAAAATAATACAAAACTTTTTTCAACGACAAAAATATATACGAAAATACTGAATTCAACTCCCTTTAGGAGTTGAATTCAGTATTTTCGTATATATTGTGAACGCACATGTATAAAATACTGAATTCAACCCAAGAAAATCTATATTTTTTAATGAGTATTACGACTATGTAAACCAAAATAGATATGAAGCAGTACACCCTTCATTGCATGACTTAATTTTAAATAAAAAAAAAGGATTGTATGTTACTCTAAACATTAGAGAGAAAAAAAGAATGAAAAACATTTAACAAGGAAAAATCGAGAAAATATTTATGCATCAAATTCGCAACATCATGCAATGGTTATCCTTATTAGATATTGATATAGTTTTAACTCTTGGCTTTGTATCACATTTGATACACGATGCAGCGAAGGGTTAATTTGGAGTAGAGAATATGGAACTCTGGGTATTCGAAAGGATTATCTGTTAGATATATGACAATTGTGAACGCACATGTACTTATGTCACGGGTTAGATCAATATATAGGGTCCGCCATCTAAAGTTTTTTTTTTTTAACTAGTGCTTATTTCGTGAATGGTAACACTTAGCTCATGTCTGATTTAACAGATAATTAGTTTTATCCTTCCGCTGAGCGAATATGGTTGTGTATACGCTTGAACAACGCTGGGAAATATTGCGACATTACTTTGAAAATCATGGTAATGTTGCAGAATGTGTGCGAAAATTGCGTACGGTTTTTGGAAGAAGAGAAGCACCGTCAGCTCCGTATGTTCGTTATCTTGTGAAAAAAGTGAAAGAAACTGGCATCCTCATCGATAAACCAAAGCGTGAAAAGCCAAAAACAGTGCGTACACCCGAGAATATCGATGTTGTGGCAGAAAGTGTGCGTGAAGCGCCATCAACATCAATTCACCGTCGTTCTCAACAATTGAACATTTCGGAGACATCATTGAGACGAATTTTGCATAAAGACCTTGGTATGACGCCATACAAAGTCCAATTGGTTCAGGAGTTGAAGCCAACTGACCATCCAATGCGTTTTCGCTTCGCTGAGTGGGCCTGCGATCGACTTACAGAAGATGCCGATTTTGCCAAAAAAATCATCTTTTCGGATGAAGCTCATTTTGATCTTGGCGGGTATGTAAACAAGCAAAATTGTCGTATTTGGGGCACAGAAAACCCGCACGCATACATTGAAAAGCCGGTACACCCAAAACGAGTCACTGTTTGGTGCGGATTTTGGTCCAGAGGCATAATTGGGCCATTTTTCTTTGAAAATGAGCAAGGAGTGGCCGTTACAGTCAATGGCGATCGTTATCGGGCCATGTTGAACGGATTTTTGTTCACAAAAATTGAAGAGGAGGATATTGGCAACATTTGGTTTCAACAGGACGGCGCTACGTGCCACACAGCCGAAGCTACGAAGTTTTTTTTTTATAGCATTTTCAAAAAAAAAAAGTTATTTGGCGGACCCTTTATATCTAGAATTGGTGAATGTTACACGTGTGTAGAGTGATTACTTAACCACACCTATGGCGGTTATAAGTCCTGTAAATGTCCAGCCTTCCATATTCTTCTTCATCTATGTTGAGATGTCAAAAATTATTAATTAATTAATGCTGTATATATTTCATACACCAACAATAAAAACGGTTTCAGCTTTTTAGTAAACAAGAATTTCTAAAGATAGCGCTCCAACGCGCATGTGAATGACTGATTGTATTATTGCACAAATATAAGTTCCAAAAAGTGATGTAAAAGCTCGACCACGAACAAAATGGTGAATTTTAAACATCTTGTAGTATGATTCTATAATTTGTTTCCATATTCCCTTCATTTTGCTTCTGTGAATGAGATATCTGGCTTGCATGTATGAGGAGATGCATGAATGTAGAAGAGATGAATATTGTTTCAAAGATAGAGTGGCGTTATATCTTCTTTGCCTACACATGTGGGAAAGCGGTGCGAAGATTATTACTTAGGGAGTTAGTTATTTTTTATTATTTTGTATTCCACAATATATTATAATTACAAGTGCAAAAAAATATATAATGTTTAAAAAAAATCCCACAAAGGCATGGCCTGTGTGTGGGTAAATATTTTATTTTAGGTTATAATGAAGGTCACTGGAAAAAATACAATAGATATCAGACACATAAATAACAGAACTAAAAAACAGACATAAAAATTTATTCAAGTACTAATATAAACTATGTATGTACAAATGTTTGATTTTAACAGAAAATAAAAAATCAAAAAGATTTACAGAAGAAAGTACTTAGATCTATTTTTTAATAAATAATTTAGGCAAAATTTTAAATCGAAACAAACTTAGATAATTCATGTCTATCACACAGTCTTTGTGGAATAAATAAAACAATTTTGGAGCTATGAAAAATGAGTGTCTTTGCGCGAGTCTGGATTTGCAAAAAGGGATTTCTAGTACATTATTCATTCTTTGGCTAGATCTATTAAATTATTTTATGATTTTAATTTTTCACAAGGCATTTTTTTCTTAAAATTGTCTACAGAAATCAAACTATTTGTGCTTAAAGCAATCAACCATCTTGAAAATAAGTTAAGATAACAATGTTTCACCTTTCAATCTCCCGGGAGATACGCATTTACATAATGCTATGTATGTATGTTCATGAATGCCTCGAGGCAACGTATAAGAAATAAGCAACTTAAAGCCGAAAATAAGCCTGAGAAATATATTTTCGTATATTTTGAACAAAGGAACAATAAAATATTAGCCCAATCGAAAAATCTTACTTCTACGTTAAGTTATGTTAACTCAATCGTTAAATATGAAGGCAAGATGTTCGGTCATGTGGGTCAATTCCACAAGAAGATTAGGGGGTCAATTCCACAGTGAAATTAACGCATTAACTATATTTATTTAAGATAACGTTAAAATTACTTCTTGGCTTTTAGTTTCAAGAATTTTGGCATTTTTAAATCGGTGGTCGATTGGTATTGTCAGCATGTTAATGGCACCGAAAAATATTTTGCACTGCTTCTTTTATTTTTTCAGATGATCTTGTTTGTAGAGTCAGTTGCGTTTTATGGGAATCCGGAGAAGTTGTCAGGAGCGGAGAATATCTTCCTGATGGTACGCCATGTTCCTATGAGACAGAACACCATATCTGTATTGGGGTAAGCTCGTGTTACCTACCTTACCTAACTTATAATTTTTAGCTCGTTTGATACATAAAAAAATCATAAAGAAGTTTTTACTGAACACTTGAAGACTTTTATATTATTTTATTATACAGAGTGGCGCAAAACTAATCATCTAATTTTGTTTTTGAATAACTTTTTTAAAACATCAAAAAAATTGAGTAATGACAATCTTTATTCTGACCATTAAATTTTTTCTATTATGTGGAAAAGATGATATCCGTCAAGTGGCTGCCGGCAGTGTTGATACACATTTGTACCCAATTTATCAATCCGTTTGTATACTTCAGCTATCTTGTCCACAAACGTCTAATATGATTGACGTACGACGATATTTTATTTATTGTTTCGGCATGAACTTTGTGGTAAGACATGTTACAATGATTAAAGAAAACACTTGTTTTTTACCACTTGAGTTTTATTATAGACTACATGTTTCAGAAGTTAAACTTCCATCATTAGGTCTGTATAATAACATAAAATTTGTTATTATACAGACCTGAATGATGGAAGTTTAACTTCTGAAACATGTAGTCTATAATAAAACTCAAGTGGTAAAAAACAAGTGTTCTCTTTAATCATTGTGACGTACGACAACATTTGCAAACGTTATAACATCTTCCGATAGGGTGAATAATATTGCGCCACCCTTTGCAAGAAATTTAAATTTTACTTGGTTTTATAGCCAAAAATATTAATACACGAATATATATGTCATTCAGTAATATACGATGATATTATACGTCAATAACGAGAGATAATGTAGATGAAAACATAGCTTAAATTTGATCCTACTTTTTCCATTAATAATAGTAGGCTGTAAGCTGCTTACTCCGGTGTAAAATTTTCGTATTATCTTTCGAATTTTACCTCCCATTTAACTTTATCTAAAAGCTTTTGTGATCGGAAGGTATTCCCTTGCTTTGTAATAAAATCCCTATACTTTTATTCCTTGTTACTCCTATTACATAATATCGAGTTGCATTAAAAACATGATGGTGTTATTTATTTTTCAAAACAGGTTAAAAGCAGTGGGTGAATACTTTTTTTGGTTTACATTATTCTTTCATGTTTTATTATTTCGTATTATTATACGAAAATCGGAATGCATTAGCATGACCTAGTAGGTTAGTAGGTGATGCATGCCCTAGTAGGTTACTAGATGATGCGTGCCCTAATAAGTTAGTAGGGTACACTTGGCCTAGTATTATAGGTACCAGGTTGTTCATTCTCTAGCAGGTTAGTAGGTAATGCATGCCCTAGTCGGTTATTAGGTAATGCATGCCGTCATAAGTACTAACATTCGTAAATACTAAGGTAATGCATACCGTAGTAAGTCAGTAGGATATATCGCTCACTCCTTTCAAGAACGTCATATAACAAAAAACGTCAATTTTCAGTTATGCATGTTTTCGGAATGCCCAGAAAATGTACAATATCCCAGCAAAAGCGGCATATTTTAAACTTATTATTTACCCGCTACAGGGCAGAAAGTGTTGTTTTTGCATTTTGAAGAAAAGGTATCGTTTAATTTTTTTTTTTAATAAACTTAAAATTTTTCAAATGGAGAAAAAACATTCAGATTTTACCTAAAAAGATCTGTTGCACAGTAAAAAGTTTAATAAGTGGCTTGATATTTATTTTTGATAAATTGTATTATATTTTTAAACTTTGAAAACGATCTCCTGAAAAATCTATTTTTATTTAATTAATAACGTTGTTTAAAGGAGTGAGCGATATGTACATGCCCAAGTAGGTATTGTATGCCCTAGTAAGTTAGTAGGCGATGCATACCTTTGCAGATAATTGCATGCCCTTGTAGGTTAGCAAATAGATCAAAATTCAAATTTTAAAGTTCAAGTTCAAATTTAGACTAAGTCATATTAATATACGGTTTTATTTATAGGACAGCCAAATCTTCTGCTAAAGCGTCATCCATATTTTAGCAAACTTTCAGTATAATATTTTACAAATACTTTCTCAAATTACATTTTTTAACATATAGAAAAAGCTGATGACGTGTTATACTCGTATTTAGTTGATGTAGTCAACAATCGATTTTACGATTTACCTTTCAAAATATCGTTCAATGAGATGTTTTAGTAATAACGTAAAAAAATAAACACTTATAAAACCAGTTATTGAGTTTTATTTCGAAAAAAAGTTTCGAAAGCGTCAGTGGTTCTCATCAACAGGTGATTACAAAAACATAATTAATAATTAGTTGTCAAAATTTGGTTAGATGAAGAAGGCACATCAGCGCAGTAAGCTGGTATTATTCATTGTCTTATGTAGGGGGCAGCTTTCGTTTTATTTATGAATAAGCATTTCATAATTTGAATCCAGGATCTTTTGACTAAAAAAAGTCTTGAGTCAATATTTTATTTTCCGGAATACCTTAATAGGGGCGCGTGAAGTGTTCACCTTTTACATCATCCCGAAACATTTTTTTTATTTCAGGGAAGGTGTAACGAGTATGGATGTGACGGAGTGGCTAATTCTACTGCTAGGGAAGATCGTTGCGGAGTTTGTAACGGAAATGGAAATACCTGTTTTGATAATCACCTTGTGTTCAACAAAACCCTTAAGAAGGGACAGAATCAAAGTAAGTAACATTTTGTGCATTAAGTGCATTTTTTACAAAAACGTGATCATTGACTATTTGATATCTTACTAGCTTAATATTGACCTGAAAAAAATCCCAAAGGATTTTAAACATGGAAGTATAATTTATTGACTGAAAGTATAATTTATTAAGTATTATTAACTTTGTTATTAAGTATTTATTAAGTATTATTTTAACCGGGGTGTAAACGAACTATTGTTTACTTAAAGTATTATTATTAAGTATAATTTATTGTTAAAAACGACTAACTGTATTGATGTATGTTTTCTTGACGAGCAAAATTGACTTAATTGGCACTCCTGAACATTTTACGTTTTGTTAGTTGGTCACTTTCTTCTGTACGACTACGATATATTCAATTAATACGCTAACATCCTGAAATTAGATCGAATGTCAGTTTCAAAATGACAAAGTTGTTTAAAATAGAAACACAGAAGTACAGTCAAAATTCAATTAAGATATATATTTTGACATCTCAATATAGATAAAGAAGAATATGGAAGTCAGGGTATTTAGAGAGCTTATGTAATTTCATAGGTTATTTAAATGATCTCTTTACAAACATTCATCATTCTACCGATGATTGACTACTACAGTACTCAATTTGTTTTTGGATTTATATAATACATTTATCAATCTCATGACGCCTTATGTTTGAGTTTACGGCAGTATCTATGTTCAGTTTGAGAAAGCTTTTATTTAGCAGAGACCATTTTATGTATGTAAAAATAACCAAGTGGAGAAAAAATTATTGCTGCATGTTAAAACTGTCACATAGAATTGTATAGCTACATAAGGACCGCAGTCGTCGTAAATTCGTTTGATAATGCCCTAACAAAGCGAAACAATTGTCACAATATTATTTTTTAAGTATTTTTGTTATTAAAATACAACTTAGTAGAATCAAAAAATCTGTCTTTGATTTATAACTAATACATAAATTAATATGGAGTTCTACAAATTAAACGCCAAATCAAAAAATATATAAGTATATAGAGAAAAAATACTGCGAAATATACCATAAATTTATTAACATACTTGACTTAAAATGTCTACGAAGATAATGCCATTAGAAATTGAATCCAAGTATTGACACCAACTTTCTGAATCCTCAACGCTTTGATATCGTTTATCAGTTCGTATTGTATTGTACGTATACGAATAAAAGTACCTTTGTATATTATAATGAAATTGAAGTTAAGGGGGTCTATGGGATATTGAAGGATTTTCTCGTCTCCGATTGTAAAGAGTTTCTCATCTGTTTTTTATTGTTGCTAACCTGTAATAAAGCTAACTTTATTTTTATGTAAAACTAATTAATTAATTTTCCATTTTTTTTTAAATAATTATATTCTGTATCTTTTAAGATTTGACAAGACTCTTGGTCATTCCTCGTCACTCTCGCGAAGTCAATGTGAGGGTGAATCTGCAATCATCAACAGACCCTAACCAGATAGTCTCCTACTCCTTGTTTCATCTGGCACTGAAGGACAGGACCAAAAAGGTCTACAGGATGGTTATCAGGGATCCTAATGATATGCTCCAGATGTCACAGCAACGGTAAATATCAAATTTACCTTTATTTTAAGAATTTTTTTTTAATGAAATATAATTAAAATGTAACTTTGTTTTCAAATCACGACAAATATTTTTTTATAATTTAATTATAATGTCTACCGGTTTCGAAGTTAACTGCTTCTTTATCAAGACCGCTTCTTTTAAAAGAAGCGGTTAGCTTCGAAACCGGTAGACATTATAATTAAGTTATAATAAAATATTTAAAGTGATTTGAAAACAAAGTTCCAATTTAATTATAAAATGGAAAATCACAATGTAAGTCCTTCAAATATAAATTATATTTTTATAACTTTCACTTGGTCACAAGGATCCTAATGATGTGTTTTTTATATCATAGCTAAGTAATTATCAAATATACTTTTATGACAAGCCGTGGCGCAGTTGGGTGGATGCTCGACTGCGAAACTGGCGTCGCGGGTTCGATTCCCGCCAATTGAAAATAAAATTCAAGACAGATCTATTTTCAATTGGTCTGGGTGTTTGTGATGTATTTTTCACATTTATCTTCCCTATACTTACTATCCTACCAGCAAACAAGACTCTCAAATAGGCTTTGCGAATTATTCCTTTTTTTTTTAAATGAATTTTTATCACTTTTACTTGGTCATCAAGGATACTAATGATTTGCTTCAAATTTCACAGCAACGGTAAGTATCAAATTTATTTTTACTTTAAATATTTTACTTATTATCTTTATGCTTCATATGAGGCTTATTTGAATTTGAGGAAACATAATATACTATTATTTAAAAAATGTTAATAATATTATTACTATTATTAACATTTTTATGATAGTATTAATAAATAATAATGAATCACATACACAGTTAAAATAAAATGTACTTTGATATTTCAATTTCAGTGTTTTGAATATTAACAATGTTACAATTTAATGATTTAATGTTAATAACATTAAAAATAGAGAAATTTCATTTGCTGAATGGAAATTTATATTTTAATGTATACACTTTAATTTTTTTTTAAATTTGTAATGTAAATGTTAGTTGAAAATAAATCAATTGAAATTTAATTGAATTGAATTGAAGAAAAATAATTTTTAAGATCTCAAATGAGGTCTTAATGTAGGAGAGGGATAGTATAAGTACTTGAGAAAGTTGGAGGATATCCATATGATTAATGACATTGTGTTTTTTTTAGATCAGACCACACCAGTCCCGTGTGGGCGGACTTCCAGGACGGTCCTGCTGCAGTGCTGGGCGGAGCCGCCCTCCGGGTAGGGCGCCCACCAGGAGCGCTCACACTCCGCACCAAGGGCCCCCTGCACACAGACATCACACTACTAGTAATTTTTCATTATGTTATTCTTCTTCCTAAACTGATATCAATAATATTCTCATTTATATAAACTTATATATATTTATAAGTATTTTTATTTATTTTCATGTACATAATGAAAATTAATCACCTATATTTAATTCTACGTGAGATATTTTAACGCATTGCACCACTTATAAAGATGGCATGATTCGTTCGTACAACAAACCATTTAATTATGGTATGACAGATTTTTTTTTACTAGAATAAAATTAAGAATGAATTTCGATGTTAATTAATGATGTTGAATGCATCGAAACACATATCGCTCACTCCCTTCAACAACGTCATAAATAAAATAAAAACTTGATTTTTAAGGAGATCGTTTATAAAGTTTAAAAATATAATGAAATTTATTGAAAATAAATATCAAGCCACTTATTGAACTTTTTACTGTGCCACAGATCTTTATAGGTAAAACCTGAATGTTTTTTCTTCATTTGAAAAATATTAAGTATAAAAAAAATAATTAAACGATACCTTTACTTGAAAATGCAAAAACAACACTTTCTGCCCTATAGCGGGTAAATGTCAAGTTAAATATATGCCGCTTTTGCTGGGAAATAGTATATTTTCTGGGCATTCCGAAAACATGCACAACTGAAAATTGACGATTTTTGATATATGACGTTCTTGAAAGGAGTGAGTGATATTCGCTACGCAATGCACAATAAAAACAACATTTAGGAGTTTTAAAATCATGTTTTTTAAATTATATTTTCTTATGGTGTACGGAGTGCGTGGAAGTTTTTGTTAAGGAAAGGGTAATAAACTATGAGTATTTCAATGTTTGAGAACATTTTCTAGACATTCCGAAAACATGCACAACTGAAAATTGACGATTATAATAGACTTTAGAAATAGCGATATTGACCAAATACAATTAACATGTAAAAAAATGTTATTTCACGTGTTTATATACACTTTTATTCATAAAATAATAAAAAAATAAGTTACACGTGTAGTTAACTCTACTTGAAATATTTGAAATAAATGGCGAGAATGCTGGTTCATTTGATTTTCACTTTATTAAATTTGTTCGAAAATAACCGCAATTTTATGCCAATCAGAAAAATGTAAATTTCTCGCCTGGATTTACATACGAAATCCATTAAAAGTGATATTCCACTCTGTCTCGCACACAATTGCCTCTTATTTCTTCTTTTCAATCCTAAAATGCCTCAAGGATCTCATTTTGCGAACGAACATGCTTAGAATGTATTAAAACCTTCACTCTAAATAGAGAGGAATGATATCATTTTGGTGAATCTGACCTATTTCGTCTGAGAGATAAAAATAGTTTTTTAAAACAATAAAAAATCACGACGCACACACAATAGTTTTTTTTGTCAACAATATGTTTTCATTTTTTTATTGTTACACGTGTCGTGCTACAATATCATTGAAAAATAGGAAACCCTCAACAATATATATTTATTTATAAATATATATTGTTGAGGGTTTGTCGGCCTCCGTGGTGTAATGGTCAGCTACCGTGCTGGAGGTCCCGGGTTCGATTCCCAGGGGGGGTGAAAATAAATATTAGTGATTTTACAATGTAATATTTATTTAATATTACCCTGGACTGGTTCCTGAAGCGCAAGTGATCACCTTGCCTTCATGTAAGTAATGATCAAGATTACACTGCGTCGATTCGATGCAGTGCCCTATGCACCATTGGGCGCGGATAAGGGTTATAAGTAATAATAAGTGTAAATAAATGTATATATATATACATATATAAATATACATATATATATATATATATATATATATATATATATATATATATATATATATATATATATATATATATATATATATATATATAGATATATATACACTATATATATATATATATATATATATATATATATATATATATATATATATATATATATATATATATATATATATATATAAAACGATGTTATAAGCACTCCATTGTATAGAATCATTATTCTCTTGATTGTCAAATACATGAAGGAAAGATGACCAACCCTGCGCTTATAAATATAAAAGATTTTTCACTCTAGTAGTTCTTTATTATTTATATATTTTTCCGGACTGGTACCGGAAGTGCAGAAATGATCACCTTGCCTTCGCGCGATTATCGATAAAGATAAAACTTCATCACAATGATACCATGTGCCATTGGGTGCAGATAAGGGTTTTTGGCAATTGACATATCTTACATTTACGTGTTTATCAATTTAAGGAATATGGTTGCTAATTATGAGTACAGCGTGTAATGAATCAGGCGACTTAATGATGACTTCATCTCATTTTAACGTATCATTTTCGTCCTTGTTTTATTTTTTTCATAAATAAACAACTTTCTTCGTAAATTATAACTTTGTCAAAGTTTGCGAAGATATTTACTGTATTGGAAAACGATACATTTCGCGTATAAAACGCCGAAACATTATATTAGAATTATTCGTATGGCATCGATTGAAGTGTCTCCAGATAAGTGAGAGTTAAGCT
Organism: Brachycentrus maculatus; assembly: GCF_059751285.1. Lineage (NCBI taxonomy): Eukaryota > Metazoa > Arthropoda > Insecta > Trichoptera > Brachycentridae > Brachycentrus > Brachycentrus maculatus. The sequence goes on along the minus strand of NW_028281708.1, from coordinate 19,419 downwards.
AAGGGATTTGAGGTTAAGTATTCCCATGAAAGTGATACTATCAGCTCGTGACGTATGAAGTTGGTTTAATCGTTCATTTAAGGATGTACTCACATTTCGAGGCTGCAATGTTCAATCAGTGTAAGTCATAAAAAAAACGGTACTTTTCTTTCAGACGATGAAAACGATTAGTTGTCATTTTTTGTGTAACTACAGTATAACCTCTCTCATCCGTCACTCCGTTTAATTCGACTATACACTAACTGACTACAACTGGCTTTTTTCCCAAGAATATATGGTGAATCATAGAGTAAGCAAAAGAAGGATGAAAGTAGACTGCAGTCAAAATGCAATCCATCAGACAGTATTCATGAATCTGGGTCTCCACTGTTATTATTTTACAATTTGACATCTCAAAATACATGAAGAAGAATACGTAAAGTGATAACCAGCCGTTGACAGCTCATAAGCCCAGTAAATACCCGGACTTCCATATTCTTCTTCGTCTGTGTTGAAATGTCAAAATGTTCATTATTTTTCGATAAAACCTATGTGTTGAAAAATGTATTAACATATTTGTCACGGGATGAACATATTTTGTTAAACTTTATAAAATTGAACAGCTTTGTTTTAACCACTTTTTTATTATTAGTTCACTTTAACCTACCAGTTTCGACAAGAACCTTGTGCAGTGTAAATGTAAAATACATTTAGGATTTTTACGGAGTGTGTGGTAAGTGTTTGGTAAGGGAATGTAATTAATTATGAGTATTTTCATGTTTTTAATGTTTTAGAATTTAAAAAACCCTGATAATGACAAAGTTCTTGTCGAAACCGGTAGGTTTAAGTTTACTAATAATAATAAAAAGTGGTTAAAACAAAGTTGTTTGATTTTATAAAGTTTATAAAATGTGCCACAAAGTATCTGCAAAAAAACATTCAAGAAAACATATTTTGTTAATTATAAATTTGTTTGTTCAGTCTTTTGGACTTGCACCGATTGGTCACTGAACCCTCCATTAATCGATCCTATAAAATTGCTAACCTACATGTAAGAAATTCACGTCCACCAAGGATAGGGATATTAATAAAGTTTATGTTTTCATTATGCGATATAAATTTATTTTGGTATTTAATAGCCGCTATAAAGCGTTAAAATCTTATAATGCCTAGATACGACACCGAATATAGCCGTTCTAATAATAAATACTTGGGGGGTTGGTACCCTAAAGTAACGAAACTTAGTAAAAGGCTACAGAGAGCTTTAACTGTGTCTACTAGACCCAATACAGTTTACTGTGTACCTTTTTATGTCAATGACGCCAAGTTAAATGTAACCTAAAATTAAAAACAAATAAAACTTTACTTTTTATGGCTAAAAAAATATGTTATTAAATAAAAAGGCTTCTTTTAATTATCACTGATTTTGATTGATACAAGTGACGTTAGATGTGTATTTATTTGCGTCTCGTAGATATGTCTAAAACAGGGGATTTCTATATATTTAATATAACAGGTAATGTCGTTAGAATATAGAAACTAACTATCCAAAATAGGTGCAAAAAATACAATATGCATCAACCAATGTAACTTAGAAAAAATCAATTTAATCAACTTATAACTACTTAGACAATACTACAATAGAGCAGAGTTAAGCGTTTGTTTATTTTTATTATTATTGTTGTTGTTTTCATTTTATTACAAATGTATTGCTTCACAATTTTGTCTGGGAGGAAAATTACGGTCAGTGAAATATCTCGTATTTAAAGATTTCCCTTTTTAGTGTTCAATAAACCTCCGCTGCCTATGCCAACTGAATAACTAAAGAAAGACCATTGATTTCAGCTTTAAACCTGAAAAGATTTGTATATCGAAGTCCCGTTTATGAAGATAAATATCGCTAAAATCAAAGAAAATGTTTCAAGGCTGAATTTCTGTTTACTATTCCGTTCAATTACTTCGAAATAAATTCTACGGTGTTTTACTTATCCCTACAAAATTAAAGCAAAGCCTTAATTTATTTAAGAAAAAAAATCTTTTCTATTAAGCAGTTTTATAATTATTATGATAGATAATTTTAAAGACACTGCAATCAGCTAATATTAGCTTTTTAAATACAACAATCGTGTTAAATAAAGTTAAAATGTTTTTTGAAAATAAGAAACTAATTGAAACTAAGGTTTTTCTTCACAACATTTAAAGTGTGTCCATGGTTTTCTCCACTTTGAAGTTATTTTTGAATTTTTTGACATCTCAACATACATGAAGAAGAATATAGATCAGGCGTTTTCCAGTGTGTAAAAATAATCCAGGGTTTGGATCTTACATGCTAATAAAAGGGTCTCTACTTAATAAAAGCTTTCTAAATCCAACATAGATGGCTGTTGTGAGCTCATATGTACGGTGTCATGAGATTGATAATATATCTAGAAGTTCCAAAAATTTAGGAGGTGTGGTAGAATGGTAAATGTGTCACGTGTGTAAAGTGATCACTCAACTAGCCTATGAAAGGTCATAAGCCCTGTAAATACCCAGATGTCCATATTCTTCTTCATCTTTATTGTCAAAAAAGTTATTTTTTGTATAAATAGGAGAGATAAAAGTAAAACTAAAATTCCTTTGAATCGAATAAAACTGATATTAATTTAGATGTAACTTTGTTTTAAAATCACTATAAAATGGAAAATCACAAAGTTGGAGCTTCAAATGTAAATTATAAAACTGATTACATAAGTATATATATATATATATATATATATATATATATATATATATATATATATATATATATATATATATATATATATATATATATATATATATATATATATATATATATATACATACATATATATATATATACAGATATATATATATATATATATATATATATACAGATATATATATATATATATATATATATTTATATATATTTATATATATATCTATATATATATTTATATATATATATATATATATATATATATATATATATATATATATATATATATACATACATATATATATATATACAGATATATATATATATATATATATACAGATATATATATATATATATATATATATATATATATTTATATATATTTATATATATATCTATATATATATTTATAATATATATATATATATATATATATATATATATATATATATATATATATATATATATATATATATATATATATATATATATATATATATATATATATATATATATATATATATATATATATATACACATATATATATAATATATAAATTTATAAAAGCCATTTTATAGCAAATATTCAATGTACCGGCTTGCCAGTTGTACGAGTCTTTATGTGAAAATATTTTATAATTTTATCAGGAGATGAGTATCGATTCAATTGATTTCAAAACAGCTTTTGAAAGGTCGATGCTAGCTAAAAGATGATATTTCATCTACAATTGAAAGAAATTGTGATCAAAGAATTAATAATTTTCTCTTAGAAAACTAAGAGGTTTTTGTAGGGCAAATCAATTAGTTAATGAACAGCAAGACGTGGAACGATTCCAATAATATGTAATTTAAGATACTGAAACACTTAGAAGCTAGTAGAAAATTATTTGATACCGGTGTGTAAACTAGATCTTAAATTATATAAAGGCAAGGGGATTATTTTTGCGCTACAGATTCTTGATTGACATCTCAATAGAGATGAGGAATAATTTGAAAGTTTGAGTATTTACATGGCTACCAACCTGACAAAGATTGGTTCAATTAATGAATTTTTGAACATTCTAACCTTGATTGACAAACACACTACTCAAATTTCGGAACTTGTATACATGTATGTACTTAAATTGACACATTATTTCATATTTAAGTTCTAAGCACCATCTAAGGTTGAGTTGAAATAATGAAACGTATTTAAGATTTTTTCCGAATTATTTTACACACTAAGACGTTTTACATTTTACATATATATATATATATATATATATATATATATATATATATATATATATATATATATATATATATATATATATATATATATATATATATATATATATATATATATAAATATATATTTTTTTTTTTTTTTGCGATTTCCGAAATTCAAGTATCGTGGCTGTCTATCATGGATAGAATAGTAAATGTTATACGTGTGTAATCAAGAGATCACTTAAACCAGACTATGATAGATCGTAAGTCCTGTAAATATGCAGACTTACACATTCTTTGTCATCTTTCTTTAACAATGATTGAAGAAAACACTTGTTTTTACCACTTGAGTTAAAAACAACAAAACTCAAGTGGTAAAAAACAAGTGTTTTCTTTAATCATTGTAACACGTCTTACCACAAAGTTTATGCCGAAACAATTTATAAATAATATATTTTCTATAAATTTCAATATAAATATCTACCGAGATGAGAAACCCTAATTTGTGTACAAAGGTTTGTTTTAAACGTACTTATTAAAATAACACACGCACATATGTATATAAAAAAAAAATAAAAAAAAAAAATATATATATATATATATAAATATATATATATATATATATATATATATATATATATATATATATATATATATATATATATATATATATATATATATATATATATATATTTATATATATATATATATATATATATATATATATATATATATATATATATATATATATATATATATATATATATATATATATATATATATATAGTACGTAAGCGTATATTCTTTCAAAGGTTATTTATTCGTTTCATTACGATCCCAAATAGTGATGGTACTTACAACTTAGAACGTCTCTTAAATACAAGTTAATTATCTACTGTAAAGGTTTCTTAGAATCGTCTGTCGAAACAAACTTTCTTTTTCTTCTAATCTATTACACTTTTATCGCAATATGACACGTAAATCTTTCTGTTTTCGAGTTGGTATAAGTATAAGAGAACGAAAAACAAAGAAAATATTTCGAAATTAAATTGCTTTATGACTGTAATAAATTAGTTTTTAAATGTGTGGTATGGCGGTAAACGTTTCTTTTATGACAATGTTATGACATGTTTATCAATTATTTAAAAAATTATAGTATATTACTGTAATTTTGCTACATGAAGTAAACTGAATCAATAATCGAGGTCCATTTATTAAATTGGCCTTGTTGTGTCTATAACATTGACTTTTGTCTAGCCTCATACCAGTCTGATGATGTCGGTTACGACGAAACCCGGTTGCTGGTCAAAAAAAATCATGTGGAAAAAATACATAGTTTTTACAACATTTTGAGTGTGTCCAAATACTTGTTTACAAAATCTGGATTATCTCCAATTACAGGAGTTATTTTCATATTATTTTTTGACATTATAATCCAGGATTTGGACCTCACATACTAATAAAAGAGTTTCTGCTCAATAAAAAAGCTTCTTTCCACCTCACCAATAGATGTCTCTAGTGAAGTTCTGGTGATTCAAGAATAATGTTTCAAAATTGGTTCATATATAAAGAACTTCCAAGAATTCGAGTAGTGTGGTTGTCAATAATGGGTAGAATTAGTGAATGTTACACGTGTGTAAAGTCATCACTTAAACCAGCCTATGACGTTCGTCAGCCCCGTAAATAGCCAGACTTCCATATTCTTCCTTTCATCTTTGATGAGATATAAAAAAATAACGTTTTTATTTTAATCTATAAATTGGCCTTGTTTCTTTTAATGCGAGTTAGTTTATAATTTACCGTTCTTATTATGTCCAAGATTTATAACCAATAAGTGGATTTTCGTTTCTTTTAGATATAATCACGTATATATTTTAATCTGTGCGGGGAACAGGAGGGATAATCTATAGTGGGCAATCAGAACTTCTCAGCATTTGCTCATTGCTGATTGAAAACCACGTAAAACTCCTCAGGAGAAGCTGGACAGTTGACTGTCGTCAGCAGGCCTTCCGTTCTACTAGAAGAGGGTTCGGCATTTTGTATCCTGAAAATTGCACTACATCATATTAACGCAGTGTTATCTTGATCGTTAGCACATGAAGGAGAGGTGAACAGCCCACCGTTTCAGGTACTAGTCCAGGGTAATATTGAATAAATATTAGCGTGAAAAAATCACTTATAATTGACCCCCCCCTCTGGGAGTCGAACCCGGGACCTTCATTACGGTAGACCAGCGTGCTGACCATTTCACTACGGAGGCAGAAAAATAAGTAAATATTTAAGAAATAGTGGTATTTACCAAGTAAAACTTCTTTTTTGACACCTCAACATAGATGAAGAAGAATATGGAAGTCTGGGCATTTTAGAACATTTAGATTTGGTTACATTCGAAATGTTGTAAAACTTAAATTGTTTGAAAAGACAGATTGGTCTGGCGTTCTATTATTTCTGCCTATCGCTGACGAAAGACTGCGTTATGGTGAAGTTAATTAGTTTTAAAAAAATCTCCAGATATCCACGCCTCCGGATGAGCTAGGCGCCATGGAGGCCACCGTCTCGGCCAACTACACGCTGAGCGGCACGGAACAGGGCCGCTATCGCTGGGGGCACGCGGGGGCTTGCAGGGGCTGCGCGCCGCACGAGCCCCGCGAGCCCCCCGCGTGCGTGGACACCAAGCGCGGCAACCGGACCGTGCACAGCAGCATGTGCGCCAGGAGCGAGAGGCCCGACCAATCGGAGCTGTGCAACCTGACGTAAGGGGCTTGCTTCATTCAAATAATTAAGTATCAATACACAAGTTCAGTCTAACTCGATTATAACGAGGGTGAAGGGACTGACTGAATTTTTAATCGTTACTCATTTCAAAAATATATTTTTTAAACATACAAATCACGTGAATTATGGTATCTAGAATTGTCATACAATATGTCCCAGTCGAAAAAAAATCACACAATTCACCCATTACACACATTTTTTTATTTCAATCCAGTTTTCCTATAAAAGTTGGAAAATCCTATGCTTTTTTGAGTACAAAACCATTGTAGCAGTTTCATAAAAAATCGTACGTGAATAAATGTTTGGAAAAAATCATTAACCAAACGAATTTCAACGAATGTTTCCTCGTTTTATCCGAGATAACCGTAACCGTAATTCTCGCTATATCCGTAATAACCGAGTTCGACTGTGTTTATTTTATCACACAATTATTTAGAATTTTATTTTTATTCATTCTTATCAGACACTGGATTATTCACCCTAAAGGCGTTTGTGCACTACACGGAATTTTGCCGTCTGGCACTTCAGTTGGCGTTTTAAAACGATGATTGGCTTGGATTGGCTTGTGCTTTTGTGCATCTTTTTCGGATTGGTGCTCTTGATAGGTGCGTAAACACGTTGCACGTAAATTCGATCACGCTAAACTGTCGTAGTCGCTTTATTTTCAAAACCGGTCTGCCGGACGGTGAAATCCCGTGCAGTGCACAAGCGGCTTAAAAATGATTCAGCAATACAATATGTACGAGAATCTCTTAAATCGTTTTTTTATTCTATTTCTACTGCTATTGGTGTGTGTATTTAAAATTTTGTTTCTATTATACTTTTTAATTTACACTTTTTCCTTATACTTTTTTTTATTTCTCTTCCTTTTCGGGTCTGTATGTCGTTATTTTATATTTTAAGCACATTTCTAGGTTCTCATCAATACGATTTCTCGTATTGCTTTTAATAGGGTGTATGCTTCAAAAGGATTGTTCGCATAAACACGTAGGGTTGAAGCCGCACTCAAAAGGTCAAAGAGCCGTACCTACACGGCTCCCGAGCCTATGAACTAGATAATCTGTAGACTAGATGATGTCCGAATGATTGATAATAATGACGATTTATACTTCAATACAAAAATGTTTAAAAATACCACCTAGGAAATTTGAAGAATGACTTGCTGTTTTTTTTCCCCAGATGTTCCTTCCATTGGGTACCCGGTCCGTGGGAGTACTGTACTGCCACCTGTGGGACGGACGGAATATCTCACCGACAAGTGTATTGCGTTCCGCTAGCTGTCACCGATGAAACGTGAGTTATTTAAAATCGATTAGATTATTCGTTAGACTCTGCGATTAATTGAGAGACTGTAATTTATTTATTCAATTCATCACATATATATGATTTCAAATTACAATAATGTGACCTCACTGACTTTTCCCGTGCCGAGGGCGCATTTTGCTTTATTTATTTATATAATTATAACGATAGAAAATTTTATTTGTGTAATCAAGTACGACATGACCGAATGATACGATCTATTTCAGATGTACCCACTTCCACTATCCATTTATAAATAGCTCTTTTGTATTTTAAAGACAAATTTTGTACGGATAATGAAAGCAGGTTGCACAATAATCAAAGTTCTTTTGATCAAAAGAGATAGGTATGTGTTAGATTTTGTTTGATATGTTTCTATGTTTTGGATCTTGTAGTTCTAAGTACGTAACTATAAAGTGTTACAAATGTGATTTGTTTGGTTTGCTGGGCGGAACTTTATTGTGTTGTGAGAGTAATTCTTGAATGCATATCTCTCCTCAACAACGTCATATATAAAAAATCGTCAATTTTCAGTTGTGCATGTTTTTGGAATGCTCAGAAAATGTACTATATCTCAGCAAAAGCGGCATATTTTAAACTTAATATTTACCCTCTACAGGGCAGAAAGTGATTTTTTAAATTTTGAAAAAAAGGTATTGTTTAATCATTTTTTTAAATATCCTAAATTTTTTTCAAATGGAGAAAAAACCTTCAGGTTTTACCTAAAAAGATCTTTTGCACAGTAAAAAGTTCAATAAGTGGCTTGATATTTATTTTTAATACAATATATTTTTAAACTTTAAAAATGATCTGAAAAATCAAGTTTTTTTATATATGACATTGTAAGATAAAGAGTGAGTTGAAAGGAGTGAGCGATATGTAAGGATTGTCTTACTTGACTGTCATAAGTTGTACTTTGTTGGATATTTCCTCTTGGTAGTCCGTCTTGTAACATTAATAATTATTTTCAAAATTGATTATTGGTCAACAATAACACAATTATTTTTTGTAAATTAAAAGCATTGTGGTATGGTAATATAACACTTCTTATCATTCATCATTCACTTTGTGTGATACCACTTTAAAAAACACTAATTCGTGACTAACGGTTTCGGAATAATCATTCCATCATCACATTAAAATGAAATTGTTATGGTCTGACATTTAAACATTTAATTTTTCTTTAATAACACTATTTAACCACAACAGTCGAATTTTGGCAAGAAAATTTGCCAGTCCAATAAATTATTACCAATAAGTCAAAACAAATCTTCCCGAACACCACTCGGATAAGTCAATAAAAACAAATACATAAATATATTTGGCTCAGGTAAATCAATACCAAGAAGTCAGAATAAGATTTTCCCGAGCAGCACTCAGACTCATCATTATAATGCAAACTCCTTGCCTAAGTCGCATTCGGGCTAATCTGGGAATTGGTTAAAAATGCAACAACCCCAATCAATTATCCCATACTGTAGAATAGACTTACATGAAGAGAAGTAATTACAAAGCCTTTTGTATTTAGGATGTTATGTCGTTCACTCCTTTCAACCACGTCATATATAAAAAAACTTGATTTTTCAGGAGATCGTTTTCAAAGTTAAAGAATTTAATCGTCGAGTATGTATGAGGAGATGTATGAATGAAGAAGAGGCGAAGAATGTTTGCAAAGACAGAGTGGTGTAGCGTTCGATTCTCTCTGCCTACCCTTGCTGGGAAGCGTCGTGATGGTTAAAATGTATTGAAAATAAATATCAAGCCACTTATTAAACTTTTTACTGTGCAAGAGATCTTTTTAGGTAAAATTTGAATGTTTTTTATCCATTTGAAAAATTAGTACGTTTAAAAGAATAATTAAACAATACCTTTTCTTCAAAATGCAAAAACGTCACATTCTGCTCTGTAGCGGGTAAATATTAAGTTAAAAATATGCCTCTTTTGCTGGGATAAAGAACATTTTCTGGGGATTCCGAAAACATGCACAACTGAAAATTGTCAATTTTTGTTATATGACGTTGTTGAAAGGAGTGAGCGATGTATGGTTTTAAAGATGTAAGTTTTTTCAGTGACACAGATGAACAAATATTACTTGTATTTTTAGAGAAAAGATCTGGCGCTATATGGTAGGAGCCGACAAGTGCAGGGATGATATTCCGATTCGACAAAGGTCTTGCAATAGAGTCCTTTGCCCGGCTTACTGGGAAGAAGGACCATGGAGCAAGGTAATTTATTCAGGATATTTTTACTATATCCAAATATTTGGCATATCAGTCACATCCTTGGAGGACCTCTACTGGACTCCGAGAAAGTGAAGCTCCTACCGCCAAGACAGGTCGTGAGTTACGTGACTCATGTAGGTCTTGGCAGTGAGCTGTAATACAGAGGGAAGTCACAATAGACCTAATATGATCGCAGTGACATAAGGGATGCAAGATCCCTTGACCCCAAAAAAATAAAAAATAAATTGGCATAACGATGTAGATGATCAAATGATACAAGGAATGAATGCAAGGCTGAGATAATTGTTATCAATAAAATTAAAAAAATTATGTATAATTTGAAATCAAACACAGATTTTTTGAGTCTACTAAGTTGTATTTTATTGACGAAAACACAAAAAATTAATATTGTGACAATTGTTTCGCCTTGTTAGGGAATTATCAAACGATAATGAACGATAATGCTCTAACAAGACATTCGTGACAATTGTTTCGCCTTGTTAGGAAATTATCAAACGATAATGAATGATAATGCCCTAACAAGACATTCGTTTGATAATGCCCTAACAAGGCAAAACAATTGTCACAATATTAATTTTTTATGTGTTTTTGTTAATAAAATACAACTTAATAGACTCAAAAAATCTGTGTTTGATTTAAAATTAATACATAAATTAAAAGGAGTTCTACAAATTAAACGCCAAATCAATAAATAAAAATTAAGAAAGGTGTGTTGAGGTGGTTTGGGCATGTTAATTAAATGAGTGAAGAAAGAATAGTGAAACAAATTTGTGAGTTGAATGAAGTTGTTAAGTCATTGTTTGAGGGTGGTTTTTTCATCAACTCCGACCAATTATACTCGGACAATCTGCCGCCCAACTCTCAATATACTAATCACATTCGCTAACCCTTATCCTCACCCAATGGTGCATAGGGCACTGCTTCGTTTTGTCGCGACGTCATCTGGATATTGTGTTATATTACAAGGCAATCTATCTTGAAGACAATGTTATCACTCATGCGGACCAGTCCAGGGTTGTATTAAATAAATTTTAGAGTGTAAAATTACTAATATTTATTTTTACCCCCCCTGGGAAACGAACCTCCACCACGGAGGCAGACAAACAAATTTATGAGGCGAATGTGGTTGTTGACAATAGTAGAGGAAGACTGAGGAAAACTTGGCATGATCAAGTATTTTAAATATGTATTTGAAAAGGTGGTCAGGTAAGGAATCGGAATAATCTGCGGGTGTGTATGAAGATACGATTTCAAATTCAGTGGAACCTCTTATAATGAGCATCTGTCATAACGAGAAGAACAAATTGCGTAAAAGTTGCTCCTTTAACGAGTGACATTTCACATAACGAGAGAAAGGGCAAGTCACTTTTTTACGACATTCACTTGTGAGACGAGACTTCTGTGCCAGTGTTTCACTTAATGAGTAAGATTCTGGAAGGAAGTATGCTCGTTCTAATGTGCAAAGGCAAATAGCCGCAGTTAAAAATGGTATTTTTGAGATAAACAAGCTTACAGTTAACTTAAAAGGATGCTTTTTGCCAAAACATGTATAAAATAAATACAATTTAGCGGCTATTTGGATGATGAATATCTTGGTAAAGGAGAGAGATACAGCAAAATCTGTGATTGTATATGATAGAGGCCAGTTATAAGAATGCTTTGAGCCGTGTTACACCAAACAGCCGCAAATTGAGTTACGGCTAGTTGCCTCTACACATTAGCGTTATGAGTGATCCACTTGTAATTCATTTCTCATTTCAGTGCTCTTCATCCTGCGCCCCCGGTATATCGACCCGCCCGCTCCGCTGTCCCGCTGGGAAGGACGCGTGTGGCCCCCGTCCGGGGGCGCGCTGGCGCTCCTGCCGGGGGCAGTGCAACAGGGCGCCCCCCTGCCGCAGAGACCGCAGCCCCTACTGCGCCCTGCCGGCCCTGCTGCGCTACTGCCTTATACCCACCTTCCAGAAGTTCTGCTGCCACTCGTGCAGGGATTGGTTGCTGACGCACGCTAACGAGAATTAATCATGTAATTGTTAATATAAAATAAAACAAAAGTAATAATTTCTTCTTCTAACCCTTATCCGCACCCCAATGGTGCATAGGGCACTGCATCGTATAGAAGCAGTGTTATCTTGATCTTATCAAATACACGAAGGAAAGGTGATCAGCCTTCCGCTTCAGGTACCAGTCCAGGGTCATATTAAATAAATACAGTGAAACCTCTATCTGTCGTTCCTCGAATAATCCTTTTCCCGGATATGTCGTTTATTTCTTCTACCCCGAATTCGTTTCATACAAAAATAGATCGCATTCATCATTTGAATTATGCTACATATTTGATATAATTTGTCTGTTTTTTTTACATTCTTTTTAATTTTCTCAATTTGTTACATTCGACGACAATATTTCAACGTGTGGAACAGACTATCTAAAGCTTGTGTGATGGATACAGCAGAAGAAGTCTGAAGATCTTTGGGTTCTGTTCAACTTTGTATTTTTTTTTAATAAATACATTTATTTACATCTAAAACTTGTATTCTTAAAATTTCAACCTACCAATGTTTATGTAGATTGGGAGGACGGTATTTTTGCTCGATTGTATGTCCTTGTGTATTGACTTCTTTATTCCGCATTCATTGTTTTCCCGCATTCATAGTTTATTTCAATAGGTCCCTTTAAATACGGTAGATAAAGGTTTCACTGTAATTGTAAATACATAATAAAAACAAATGTAATAATTTACAATAATTTTTATATATTTTGTCCCGGGCAGACCACTAAAGAGATGGGTCGATAGCTGGGAATCGATATTGCAGGAGGCTAATCCCTCTTAAAAACAGGCCACAAGGTCTACAACAAGATGAAAAAGAAATTTGTCCACCTCTGTAGTGTAGTGGTCAGCAAGCTCGGCTACAGTGCAGGTCTCGGGTATGATTCCCAGGGGCAGAGGGGTTTAATAAATATAAGTGATTTTTCACTCGAACATTTATTTAATATTACCCTGGACTGGTGCCTGGAGTGGAGGGCTGATCACCTTTCATTTCTAACGATCAAGATAACACTGCGTTTATATGATGTAGTGCCCTAAGCACCATCGGTTGCGGATAAGGGTTTGAAGAAGAAGAATTCTGTAAATAAAAAAAAAAAAATAATAATTTTGGATAATTTACGGAACGGCTTTTTTGTAAAATACTACCTCAAGGGCGCTTTACTGATATTTAATTGGGGAAAAGATAGATTGTGAAAATAATCTAGGTACAGTCGATTCCACTTAATCGGGGCATCTTGGTTGAATGAGATAGTCGGTTAGTTGTGTCAGGAAAGCAAACAAAACTATGGATGACACTTGTTTTGAGGACCACGTTTTTGATTATGATGTGAGGTTGGTGCACAGAAAGAAATTAAAGAATGTACTTGGAGTAGTCTCCTTTATTGATATAAATATTAACTTAACGAAATACATGAATAAAAGAATGGCAATCAATTTATGAAAAGTGGAGGTAAAGAAGTGAAAATATAGTATATGCGACAGTTAAAATTAAATCTAGAATAAGTGTACGTTACCCCTGATAGTCCAAACGATTCCCTCAGATTTTCTTGTCCGAGGTTCGGACGTCAGATTTGTCCGGATTTGTTCGGCTGGGTGCGTTCGGACTTTTTCGGAATTGTTCGTATTTGTGCGGCTCGTCACGTGACACAACGGTGTAGCCGCCACAAAACCATGAAAGTAATATTTTTGGTCGTAGTGATGGCTGAAATGCTCATAGAGTACCAAAAATATGCTTTGACTAATATGGTCACAAAGCACATTTTTGGTACTCGGTGACCATTTCACCTGTGTGACCAGAATATTACATGAGCGATGAATTAACAGTAATTTATTTTGGGTAGTCGGGACAATACATAGTACTTCTCAAACGGACCACAATTAACACCATTTGTTCGCTTTTGTAGTGTAGTGATTAGCACCTTTGGGTAGAAGGTAGAGAAATGAAATAAACTATTGTATATTTTTTAAGTCAAAATTTATTTTGGTGATCTGAATGAAGTATTTTATGCAAAAAAAACTATATGATTTTATTAAAATTAAATATTAATAACAATGCAACAATGATGAACAAACTAAAAGAAGCATCCTATACAGGTGACTTAATAATATAACATAAATTTCAAATGATATGTTGACAATATTTTTGGTTTTGAACATAATATTATTAAAAATAATTCTAAGATTAATTAACATAAAATACTAAGAAATAAATAAACATTATTTTGATTTTAGCAAAATTATTTTTCAATAATTTGTAAAATTTCACTATGTACTACGAAAGGTTGGTAACATTTTTATTTTAGACTGTATGAATTATAAATTATTTTATATGAATATTTGGTTACATTTTCATAAAGAGATTAGTGTATTTAGATAGCAATATATTTTTTATGTCATTTTAACATTTTTGATATTTTAAAAAGTTAAAAACGAGTTGTATATTCTTAATAAAAGTAAATATTTCATAATTTGAATGCATAGAGAGTCATATTTGAGATTATAATTGTAAATCAGAAAGATAGATAAAAGCGCTCATTGTGTTGGATCATAACTGACTAGAACTAAGATGTGTAAGAGTAAGTAGCATTGTCTTGTATTAAAATGAACGTGAAATAAAATATCTATATAAATAATTATAAAAAATATAATAACTGACATTTATAACGCTTGTGAAAATAAATTACGACATTTCCAATTATCAACATTTTTTTCTCAAAAAATGTTAAAATTTTTATTTTATTAAAAATGATATTTTAGAAAAGTTTTTTTAAATGAATTGATATAATAATATCTGTATTTTTTACGTTAATACTTATTATAATTCTTACCGAAATATATGTAAAATGTAAAGTTTAAACATTTTGAATTCAACGTCAAATATTAGTTTTAAGCCGTATTGGAAGATAAACGTGATCCAGTTGTCATATTTAAGCAATTTTCTTCAAGATTTTGAATTTTTTAGACGAATCACTGCATAATATTATCTAATATTTACTACAATTCAACCGAATAAACCGTATCTCAATAAAATGTTTACGACTCACCTAATTTTGATAATAAATCCTTCCATACAGCTTAGAAAACTACAAAACATGTATTTACAGTATAGTTATAATATTTTATATTCGAGGTCTTATTAGTACATTTTTGGTATATTAATTTGTTATCATAAGATGAAATTTTGGTAGTTCTTATGTTAAAATATGAAACGTACAATTACGTGTAAACTTATCCTACGATATATAATTAGTATTGTCAACAATCATATAACCGATTAACAGCTTTCTGAAATGATTAATAAATAATGATGACTAAGAAAATAATAAAGATGATATGCAAATAAAACTATAAATCTTTTGTATACTAAACTACGCCACTGGCAAGTTGTAATCTTAATGAAATAAATTATGTAAAATGCACAAGGTTTTTATATTAAAATTATGCTTGAAAGATGTTACGATGGATATAAAATTTCATGAAAAATGTTGATGCCTCAGGGCACAAACATACTTATTACAATGAAGATCTCTTTTTATATATTTTTTTAATTTCTCAGTTATGTTGTTTTCCTTATTTATGTTTAATAATTGAAGAGTAAACATGACAACTTTATACTGTTTTTGGTATTATCGTTGAAATCTTATTATATTTTTTCAATGAAAAATTATAATTAGTATGTTTGTATGTTAAGGCATTCATTCATGTGTATAAAGAGTGGATTACAAGAGGCAAAATACTAACTTTTTAAGTAAGTAGTTAATTCCTTTAATAAGTGTTTCTGCATTTCATACCTGGTTCACACAATGCAATCATTGCTACTTTTCCATTATTTGATAAACAATTTGAAACATTCAAATCACACTGCATTCATTACAAATATTTTTAGGGTTGAAACCATGATAAAACATATTCTCCTTTAAATTTTGCGGCCACCCTGCAGGAAAATCGAAGCTTGGTAAACATTGGTGTAATTATTACGCTTACCTTTTTTGCTGTACAATTTAGCACCCTCAAGGAAGCTCCACAAGGATGGCCAAACCCTTGGTAAAAAAAATGTTTTTCAAAGGTTTTAAATAGTGTGATTAAAAATGTTCTCGTACTATCTTTATACTGCTGATGTGTACGAGCCTCAAAACGTTCAAACCAGGAGATGGTGGAATCGTATTAAATTATTGACAGGAGTTGAAATGCAAGAAATTAGGCTGTAATTGTGTATATTAGAACACTATAATAATGAATTATTGAGTTAAGAGTACGATTTAACATTTTTGTAATCCTAGATGTATAAAATTGTTAAAAAATGCTTCAAATTGTGTAAATTACGTACAAATTTCAACAATTAATTACAAATTATGCATAATTTTCCATTAAAGTGCACTGAAACATAATTATTTCCTCAAGCGTGCCTTACTCCGAGCGTGCATGAGCGAGTCCCTCAGCCCCGCCAGCATCCTTCTCGGTGGCCAGAGATATTTCACCCCGGACGGGTGTTTGGGCGTTCCCTACGAGGCGGATGGTCAGATCTTCTCCACGTAGTTCCCGGGGAAGGTGCCGAAGCGCCCGGTCCTCTGGCTGGAGCCCACGTACCAGCCGTCGTCGCACTTCTCCAGAACGTAGACGGTGTCGCCTTCCTGGAGTTCCAGCTCATCGGGGTTCTGCGGACGGTACTTGTACATCGCGCGGTATCTGAAAAATATACAATCCTGCCATAATGCCATTATTCAAAGCTGAGAATTTATCTTATTTTAACCACTTGATAGAAGAACTTTGGCGAGAAAATTCACTTCTGTAAGAATTCGTTACCAGCAAGTCGAAATAAGACTGCCCGAACACCGCTCGAGTTAGTCAATAAAAACCAATACATAAATATCTTAGGGTTATACAAATCAATACCGAGAATACAATATTCCCGAGCAGCACTCGGGTCAACTATCATCTACATCCTATGGTGCATAAAACACTGCATCACATTGACTTATAAAGTGTTATTTTGATTGTTATTTACATGAAGGCTAGGCTATTGAGATACCAGTCTAGAGTGAGATTAAATACACATTAAAGTATGGATAAATTATTTTTACCATCCTGGAAATTTAACTTGCGGCATTAAATATGGTAGCAAAAGTATGGAGGAGAAGACATACTTCATAGTAAGAAACGTATTACTGTAAAAATATATTTACATTGAAACAAATCATTAGTTTTCAACTTTTAAGTACGCCTCCGCAGTTTAATGAATAGCGTGTTTGGCTCACTGAAGTTTCCGGGTGATTTTTTTTTTAGTATTTGTATTTTTATGCACCATTGAGCACAGACGAGGCAAACATTTTGCACATGATGAGTTGAATTTTGACTGTATTTAATCTGCCTATATCCTGGCAAGTCCATGCTTTATTTCCATACATTACATTTGATATTAGTACTCCATTGTCTACTAGTAGTTTAGCATCCCGTCTTAGATTTAAGTGCACCATTAATTCAATTCCACTTTTTACCCTTCTATCAATATTTCTCTCAATCACATCATATTTAGAAATCAAACTTTACATAAAAAAATGCAATATCAGTTATTATAAAAGTAACAAGTATAAAAGCAAGCTGTCCTGTGCTGTAAAGTAGGCAAATAGCTCTAAAAACTGAGCAAATTGTAACTTACGGCACAGCTTCAGCATTGGTGTCTACGTACAGGGGTTCATGGTTGTTGAGGTTTATGGGCGACGGGTCGGAGGCTCTCGGGAGGGTGGCGCTTGCCGGACGTGCATGGTGGTTTGTAATTCCGTGACCTGGAAGAGTAAATATTGGAATTTTTGGGTAATATATCCAAGGATTAAACAAGGTTATTGGATTGAATTATACTTTTATTTACATCTATATGATATAATATGTGACGCGTTTTGTCTTCCTTAGACACTATCAAACACTCAATGTTTGATAATGTCTTCATATGGAGTTTTCAGTTACAATAAATAAATATAGAATATTGGAACCGTAAAGAATTTCTTCTAAGCAGACACCACCCAGATGTAAGCGCAGACACTACAGTAAATGCAACATACAAGTGGTGACTATGGGTTGACCACACACTGCATGCCATTCAATAGTTTACCATAAGACAATATGTTGATTACATAGTGATGTTGAAGTGTGCGTTGCTGTATGGAGATCCATATTTAAAAAATTAGAATAAATAATATGTTGTTAATAATATGATGTCGAAAAGATTAGCGTGTGTCAACTTTAATTAATATAAAAGCTATATTTACACTTTATAAATACTGACTGTATTTTTATTGAATATTAATATATAGGTACTGAACAACATAGGGTATATTTTAAAATCTAGATTTATTACATTATTAAAAAAAAATTAAACTTAACATTTTTATCTAAATATAATTTTAAAAAAAAATTAATGATATTATATTTGAGTAGTCCACTTACAAACCGCGTTTTGTTACAAAAATTAGTTTTTAGCCAATGCCGCCAATTGGTAGAAAATTTAAATATTAACATCCATATTTAACCAAATCTGCCAAAACTCGTTAAGTTAGGAATAAAATGTAATAGAAAAATCAATACTCTTGCAAAACTCGCTATATCGATTGACAGTTCACTTTAAAAAATCTCTCGATAAAGCTGAAATTGGTAGAAGATTTAATATTACACTTGTAAAATACTCTTGACTTCCATATTCTTCTGAAGAAGAGATCTTAGATGAATCTAAGTTGAGATGTCAAAATATTTCTACTCACTGGGCAGGGTTAGTGGTGCAGTGCTGCTGGGACTGTTGGAGAGTGCCGGGTTGTTGATCTGAGGGGTGTAATGATGAGCCCCGAGAGATGCAGCACCAGCTGCTCCTACTACGGAGTGTGCTGCAGGGGATGCCACCGGTTTTCCGCTGGCCAGGGATGGTGTCAGTTCTGAAGGAGATGAAGACAGAACTTGCTTAATGCGATGACTGACCAATTTCTGTAAATGTCTTTGCACTGTTCTGTGTCTGTCTGCTGTGCTGGTCAGGGTTGTGGAGCCGTCTGTGTACCGGCTACGTCTGAACTAACTAAATACTAATCCCTTTCACTGCCTACACCGGGGTACTTCTAGAAAATTTGGTGGTGGATTTACAAACTTGTTTTTATTTTGAT
>NW_028281707.1:0-16664 GCF_059751285.1 Brachycentrus maculatus | reverse complement strand
TATCGGGTAAATATTAAGTTAAAAATATGCCTCTTTTTCTTGGATATAGTACATTTTCTGGGCATTCCGAAAACATGCACAACTGAAAATTGACGATTTTTGATATATGACGTTGTTGAAAGGAGTGAGCGAAATATGAAGATGAATATGGAAGTCTAGGTATTTACAGAGCTTACAACCAGTCATAGGTTGGCGTAATTGATCACTTTATACACGTGTTACATTTACCATGCTATACAAGAATGACAACTACACTTCTTAAATTTTGTAAATTATATTTATGCTTCAATTGACACCCTCACTTCAATTTAACAAAGATTTGGACGCACTCAAAATATTGTATAAAAATTTTTGTTCAAAATATTGGTAAAAAAACAAGTCAACCAAAGATGGTGCCGAGAGCTAGCATGTGAATGAATCTAGTTTTTTTAATTTCTTATTTAAATGCAAGATTAAACAAAAGTTAATTTTTAGTAAGTAGGTACACATTGCATATGGTAAACAAGAAAAAAGAAAATGCTTATAAAGAAATGAACAAAAAGTAAAGAAAACATTTTTCAGGCATGAAAGAAGCGTATAAAAGAAGTAAGCTTTTGTTACCTTACTCGTATATTCCACATCATTATATTGTTTCTTTTTTACTTTATTATATGACATTGCCCGTTTAAAAGCATCGTCTCTCAAGCGAAAAGCTTCATAAGAAAATCGATGAAATTTTATTCAATTTGGTAACGCATTTGGAAAGTATGATGGAAGGTATAATATTATTTCGTAAATCGGAATACGTTATACAGGGTGGCGCAAAATTAATCACTTTATCAGAGGATGTTTTAATTTTTGCAAACGGCGTCGTACGTCAATGAACTAGACAGCTGCAGTATACAAACAAATTTAGGGTGGCGCAAAATTAATCATCTAATTTTGTTTTTTATAACTTTTTTACCAATTTTTTTTTAATGATGTCAATCTTTATTTCTTCTTCTTCTAACCCTTATCCACGCCCAATGGTGCAAAGGGCATTGCATCGTATATACGCAGTGTTATCTTGATCGTTAACACACGAAGAAAAGCAATGCCTTCCGCTTCAGGTCCGGGGTAATATTGAATAAATATAATAGTGAAAATATCACTTATATTTATTTGACCCACCCCCTTGGGAATCAAACCCAGGACCTCCAGTACGGTAGCCTAGCTTATTGACACTACCTAGGGGTTCAATATTTTTTCAGGCTTTTTTTTTAAAGTAAAAAGGTGGTATCCGTCAAGTGGCTGACGCCAGTATTTATACACATTTGTGCCCGTTTTATCTATATTTTTGTATACTGCAGCTGTCAAATGTTCAAATGTCAAATATAATTGACGTACAACGCCATTTACAAAAATTATGACATCTTCCGATACGGTGATTAATTTTGCGCCACCCTGTACCTTCGAATTTCCAAAGTTTCAGAAACTGAACCGTTTCACTTTACATTCAGAATATCGGAGCCGAAACATTATGCGAAGGGAAACTTTAAATTTACAATATATAGGGGATGACACTTCGATTAGCCTAAGGGGGTGATGCTACCTTTGTCAAGTAACTTATCCACCCTTTAAAATACTACCATAAAACTAGTGTCGAATATTTTATACGAGTTTATTATCACAGAATTGATATTTCTTCAAAGTAATAAAAATAAATTTGTAAAAATTTCATAGATATCACCAACTACCACTACTGACCCTTATTTGCTTCCAATGGTACAAAGTACGGTACCTGCTTAGTAAAAAGCTTCTTTACATCTCACCAATAGATGTCTCTAGTGAAGTTCTAGTGATTCAAGAACAAGGTTTCTAAATTGGTTCATATATAAAGAACTTCCAAGAATTTGAGTAGTGTGGTTGTCAATAATGAGTAGAATTGGTGAATGTTACACGTGTGTAAAGTGATCACTTAAACCAGCCGATGACGGTCGTCAGCCCCGTAAATGCCCAGACTTCCATATTGTTCTTCATCTTTGATGAGATGTCAAAAAATAATATGTTATAAGTGTTCATGACATTTTCCGAATCCTCCGCATGTATATACCTACCCAAATAATTATTTCATTGAAAGTTAGTGATTTACTTTACTTTAAATTCTTCTTTTTATATTTTTAACCCTCAACTTCACCGAAGGTAACAGTTGTTTACGGGAAAATAGCGAACGGAATGATAAAAATATTTGCAATTATTTATACAATATTAAGGATTTGGAGACAGTCAAAATGTTGTAACTGCACTTATTAATAACACCTCCCAAAACCTCCTCACAAATACTTAAATAATTTTTTTTAACAGTTCGTGATTTACTCTACTAAATTTTTCTCTTTGTATTTTAACCCTCTACTTCACCCAAGGTAACAGTTGTTTACAGGAAAATAGCGAACGGAATGTTTAAAATATTCATTATGTAAGCGTCAGGCGTTCCTGCGCGGTTACTAGAATTTTCAATACCAGTTATCGTATTGTGTTTCAGCGTTGCCGTATTTACATACATCATTCCGAAATACGGTTCCGCTATGTGCAAAGCGTAATAGGTATAATCCGAAACCATTTTCATCTGCCAGATTTAATGGAAATGGCGGTTACCAAAATGTAAAGCGATGGTCCGTTCACCAATTGGATACAGAGTGAATATTTGCTGGAGCAACTTGGAAGTTCGGGGTAATATTCATCGGAGCTTAACTTGGGGTCGTGTACCGTATGCCATTTCACTTTTAAATGACGTTTCATTTAAATAAATTTGAAAAGTTTCACGGAAATTACTGAAAACAATGCTGTAATTTATACTTTAAATACAAAATTATAAATAATTATGTAGATTGCCAAGAGCTTTTATCACTCATCAATTATAAAGTCCCGGGAGCACAGACCAGAAACAAATACTTATTTAAAATCCCTAAAATGCATACCAAGTCCTACCAAAGTTTATTTTTAAATTGAGCCTGCGGTATGTGCAATGAAATGCTCAATGAAATAGAAATCAATAATGTTTCTTTCAATACGTTTAGAAGAAATATTGTTGACGTCTATTTGACTAGTTGATAAAAAAATGTTTTATATAGTTATACTTTTATGACAGTTTATTTAAATTGGTTTAATTTTAGATAACTTAGGTAGAAATCTATATTTGGAATTGTTATTTTTTGTGTTTTATAATATTATGTAATTTTTGTCAAAATATTCTGTTGGTTTTCCAATAAAAAAAAGAAGAAAATTGGGAAAATATTTTCAAGAAATTAATATATAAATACATTTTATGAAAGGTGGGGCGTTTGCCATTTGAGCTAAATAATTTATTACTTACATATTGACATCTCTTTGTTTACATAGATGAAGAAGAAAATGGAAGTCTGGATATTTACAGGGCTTATGACCTGTCATAGGCATATGACAACCACACTACTTAAATTTTTGGAACTTTTACACATATTCACGGAAGGCATCAATGGTTGGTTTAAGGAAGCTTTCACTAAGCTCTTAGATACTTTTTTTATTTGGATGTTTGCAAAAACATTACCGGATTATTTTACACACTGGGAGACGCCTGAAAACACGATTTTAAATTTTTATGTAGCTTATATTTAGATTTAATTATAATCAGATATTTTATTCACATTTTATTTGAATTTATCACTTAATACTAAATCGTTTAAAGTTGCGCAGCCATATTGATAAGAAATTTGAAATAAACAACATATGTGAAAATATGTTTCGTCAATACGAATACTCGCAATACTTGTACAATTATATGTTTTATTTTAATTTTTTATAGTTAAAAAATTAAATAAAAGTGATTTTTACTATGATTTTTATTTTAAACCACACTGGACTGGTATTTAATAAACATCATTGAAAGCTTTGACTGTCAGGACTGATCACCTACCTTTTTGTAATTAACGATAAAGATGCAGTGCTCTATGCACCACTTGGTACGTAAAAGGGTAAAAAGAAGAAGAATACAATGATATATATCATAGCCGTATAGGAGAAAATGACTTACTAACAATGCAGTTAGTCATTTTTAACAAGTCAATATAATATACTTCCAAGTTTAAAATCCTTTGGGACTTTTTTCAGGGTAATATTAAGCTAGTAAGATATCAAATAGTCAATGATCACGTTGTTGTAAAACTTTCTCCTGTGTGACTACGATATATATAAAGCTATTTCATAGTCATCATATATGAAACATGAATATAAAGTACGTGAGGCGTATCTTCATCGTGGTATATATTTGTTCAAAGTCTATTTGTGCGGAATCCTGCATCTCAGACTCAGCTTATTTGTCTTTGGATCAAATATTGAGGTTAGGATAACTTGGTACATATTTCTCTACCCTGGAGTTTTGTTCTTGTTATTTATGTATGACCCTTATCGCATCTCGTGATGCTTTATGGGATACCGCAAAAGATGTACGAAGCATTTATAAGAATCGTAAAAGAGATACATAAATGTGAAGCCAATAGTAAAAGAAATATAAATTTATGTTTTGTACTAACATTTTTTGGTGGAACTGCGTTTTGTAAGAGGAAACAAGAACTTTTTAGTTTTTCCATTTCTATTATGTTTATAAAAACTACAAAGTTTTTTTTTCTTCATATTAATGCACAATAAGAATGATTAGATATTTCAACGTTCGAGAAAAAAAATAAACCATTGTTGACAAATTATAAGCGCCATTTTTGTAAATATCACCTCAAAGCTTTCTGAATACAAATTTCAAAATGCTGTGAAATTTGCGTTCAGATTATTCAATAGAGAAAAAACAACAGATTTTTTGTGAAAAATACTTTAACAAAACGAGAACTGTGCAAAGAAAGAACACAAAGGAAAAGATCAGGCTACCTTTAAGAAGAAAAAAAACTGTGCAATGAATCTAAAAAATTTGTGTTACACAAGGCTACAAAGATTTTTTTAATGGGAATGGGTATCAAGAAAAATCTTTTACAGAGACCTGTCATTTCTTTAAAAAGAACATCAAGTTACTTTTATCCGCACCCAAAGACAGTGCGTAACATTGATATTTATTTGATCGTGTATTGTGTGAAGGCAAGCTGATCATGTATTATGTGAGGCGGTTCTGCGTTTAAGATACTTACTCGTCCAGGGTAATATTTAATAAATTTTCGAGTGAAAAACACTTATATTGTTAATTTAAAATGTACCAATATTATGACGAAATTGTATTGATTTTTTAACAAATAATGTATTTAAACTATAAAAAATCGTAGGTAAGAAGGAGATAACAAGAGTATATAAAAAAAAACATTCATATCCAAGAAAAAAAATATATAAAATAAAGTTGTATTGATAATTTTTTAAAGTAATTATTCAAAAATTAACATGAAAATTAATAAAATAAGATTCGAGAGCAATATTCAATACTTTTCAGCATTCCTATGCTAAAAAGTGTTTGAATATTCTATGCAAATTAAAGAGTAAACTTTCGCGGTGTTTTTAAGATAAAGCGGCCATCTACATAAAAACCATTTTATGAAATTTTGCATTATGGGAACCGAAATAAATGTTTAAGTATGAAAATGCCCACCGCTACATCTGAAATGTAAATTCTCAATCCTGAAATTCTAGCTGAGCGACTGAAAAGCTGAAATCTCACTGGAAGGGACGGAAGTAGGCAGGGGACCAGGAGGGAAGGAGAGGGTAGATGAAGGCTGTTCAATTTTACATTTTTAAAGGAGTTTAAAAATCCTTGGCTGAAGGGAGGTGTTTGCTTTGTAATTGTGCCCCAAGCAATGTTTATTTAGATACAATATTTTGAGTGTGTCCAAATGCTTGTTCACAAAATCTGGATTATCTGTAATTACAGGAGTAATTTTCATATTATTTTTTGACATCTCATCAAAGATGAAGAAGAATATGGAAGTATGGGCATTTACGGGGCTGACGACTGTCATGGGCTGGTTTAAGTGATCACTTTACACACGTGTAACATTCACCAATTCTACCCATTATTGACAACCACACTACTCAAATTCTTGGAAGTTCTATAAATATGAACCAATTTTGAAACATTGCTCTTGAATCACTGAAACTTCACTAGAGACTTTTATTAGCTTTTTATTTACATACATTTATGGGCTTTTATTCTACTACTATAGCAAAAAATATTATTTCTTGTAACGGTAAAACAAATTTTTGTAATTGGAAATAGAAGCAGAAGAAAACTGTGGATTTTGGATGATTAAGTATGTTAAATGCTTGAAAGCGGTTAGGTCAGGACTCGGAATAACGGGTGGGTATGTACGTATGTTTAATATGAGACGGTGTAAGAATGTGAAAGAGACGATGAATGTTTGCAAGTGAGAGTGGTGTGGCGTTGTGCATAGGGCGCTACAGTGAATCAACGTTGTGTCATCTTGATCGTTAATCACATGATCTCACACAATCCACACTGACACAATCCAGGGTGATATTAAAAACACAAGTTAAAAATAAAACTTAAAAATTCTAAAATAATTATTTCGACCTTACAGGAAAATAAACTATAGCATTGTAGCTCAACGATCCAATCACTACACTAAGTAGAATTTTTATTATAAGTCGCAGATTAATGGTTAATATGTACTAACGTTGATTAGATATCAATAAAATTTGTATTGTAGGTTCTGGTTATTCAACATTAAAATTGAAAATCCAATGTTTATACACTACAGACTTGGCAGTGAAACGGTTAATTTGATCAGCTTTTTTTTCTATTTGATTTTATGGGAGAAGACTTGCACCTTTGGTGCAATTAAAACATCGCTGGAGGCTGGTTCGGTCATACCCCCACCCCGTATCCCTTAATAGCCTTCCTTATCCACATAAGGGTTGGTATAGAGCTATGGAGCGTAGAAAATCATATAGGTATTACACCTAAATGTACACGGTGACATCGAAGCTGAAAAATATTGGAATTTTAAAATAAAGAATTATATAATAAAATAATTTATGTATTTATTTTTAAATCAAACACAGATTTTTTAGTTTACTAAGTTATATTTTCTTAATATTATTAGTTTCAAACGAATGTCCATGTCATTCGTTTGAAAATGCCATAACTAGGCGAAACAATTGTCACAATATTAATTTTTCGATGTGTTTTTCTTAATAAAATACAACTTAGTAAACTAAAGTCTTTGTTTGATTTAAAAATTAAAACATATATTGTTTTATAATAATAATAACATTAAAATTATGGTAAAGGTTTTAAGTATGTCAATTTATAATTAGTCAGTTTTTAATTTTTCCAAAAATTAAATTAAATGTTTAGTCAATGTTTTACTTGGCAAAAACTTCATTAAATCAATTATGACACGCATACATTCTGCATCATTAAAACGGTATTTGATAATGGTGTTAAAATAAAAATTACACGTTTTAAATAAAATTTTAAAACGTGTCACAAGAGATTATGATGAACAGTGGTATTTGACAAGTAAAATATTAATAAAAATGCATAGATGAATGAAATAGAAATTTGTGTCATTAAAACTGTGATTATCGAATTTTCTGTTTGAGTGTAGTATTACCACTTTTACTTAATAGTTAACCGCTGTAGTTGAGATCAAATTGTGACATTAGTTATTATTATATCATCTAAGATCGTTTCACATTGAAATCGAGGAAATACACTTCAAGTTGTGTTTTCGCACATCGAAATAAATTGGCATTGAAGTGGAAACTAATTGTATTGTCCATCTCTACAAATATTTGATGATACAAAAAAAAACCCAATCAAATCGAATTTCAACGGTTTAAAATAACCTTCAATAAACTAATCGATGCATTAATTACCGAACACGTTTTGTCCAACTGGTTTTCTTAGGAGTCTACAATGGTACGTGAAATATATTATCGTTTGTCGTTATCATGCAAATATCATGTATCATGTCTGTTATTGTTATCAGCATCCACAAAATACTAATGCCCTTATCACATTTCCCACTTGCTGTTGCACTGGTATGGTACTAGAACCTTTTATATCAATCTAAATATACTCGTAAAAGAGATAAACAATTGTTTACTCTATTTGAATATTGTTATTGCATACTATTTGTTTACTTTATATCATTCTCCTTATCGTTCATCGTTCACTTTGTGTATTACAACGTTAAAAAACACTTATTCGAGACTACAATTTAAATTAAAATGAAATTGTTACGGCATGACATTTATGCAAAAAAAAATGGAAGACAGAAAGAAGACAAATGAATCACAATGGGAATATTTTCAATTGGAATATATCATTTTCAAGTATTTAGACACACTCAAAATGTTGTGTAAATGAACATAAGTGAAGAAGTCTATGGAAATGAAAATATGGAAGTCTGAATATTGAAAGGGTTCATAACCTGTCATTGGCTAGTTTAAGTGATTAATTTTACACTTTGCAATATTCACCATTCTACTTTTTATTGACAACCACAGTGCTTTTAGAAAAATGTACATGTGCTTCCATTAAAATATCAACTGTTTTTTCACAGTAAAATTTCGTCTAAGACATCTATGGTAGAAATCATTAAGCGAGAAAAAAAACCTTCGTGAGAAATGTTTTAAAATTACCTCATAAAACAAATTGAAGCGGTATTAAGTGATAGGATACCAAAGTTTATTTATAACCGATTAATTCAAATCATTTAATTATTCGGTTTTTACATCAGTTTTAAAATAACTCCATTAAAAAAAAAACTCAACGGTATCAAGTGATGAGATACCAAAAAAATTAGCGAAGTTTAATATTTATACCTTTATGAATTAAATGAAAAAATGATAACGATGGTCATACATCAAAACACTTTTTAGTGTATGATCATCAATCAAATGATACATCAAAAATCATACATCAAATCACAAAATATCTTTTAAAATTGACAAAAAAAAAAGATAATAATTACCATGAACTCACGACATTATTATTTTTAAGATAAAAAGAAGATGGTAAGATGGTGTTATTTTTTTAATGTTTTTTTAATCGGTAAGTGGTTTTATAATAATATATATTATTTTAAATTCTAAGCAACACTATTTTTGCTACACGGAGTACTTTGAATACCTTCATACCTTTACGTAAAATAGAACCTTACCTGAAAGTAAAGTATGACGTATACAGCCTTGTATAGAGCTTTTAAAGCCTACCTTAACTGAAATGTAATTATACACCCGCGGTTGCAGACTTCCCAGTAATTGAATTTGTGACTTCAGGAGACAATTAAACTTCTGCGGAATAAAATCTTATTTTCAACATAAAACGGAGATTCTTTTCTCAAAAACCCATCGAGGTGAGCTGGAATATCGATTTTCTTTGGTAAATCTTTTTGTTCTAAAAATCTTTTATACTACAATCTAGGAATTCCCCACGGCTGAAATTATGAACGCTATGTAGACGTCAATTACTATTTTTATGGTAAACATAGCGTTATTTTTCGATGTCTATTTTTAACGACGAAGTAAATGTTTTCGAAAAACACACACACGCCCGCGCACATATACACGCACACATTTATACACATACATATATTTTTATATATATATATATATATATATATATATATATATATATATATATATATATATATATTTATATATATATATATATATATATATATATATATATATATATATATATATATATATATATATATATATATATATATATATAATCACAAGAAAAAATACTTTTATATCATTAAGAAGCATAAGAACTATCTCTTTTTTAGAGAAATACAGCGCAATTAGTACAACATATGTTATAAGTAAAAATATCTGGCAAATAAATTAAATTGTAATGTTTTCGTATTTTTGTTAAAAAAAAAATAAAAATATCACTACATGTAAGATTTCTTGCAAATAGTCAACATACCTAATACTAAAACGCCGATTATCTTCATTGATAAGGTAGTATACGTGTAG
Source organism: Brachycentrus maculatus (assembly GCF_059751285.1). Classification (NCBI taxonomy): domain Eukaryota; kingdom Metazoa; phylum Arthropoda; class Insecta; order Trichoptera; family Brachycentridae; genus Brachycentrus; species Brachycentrus maculatus. The sequence goes on along the minus strand of NW_028281707.1, from coordinate 6,725 downwards.
TAAAACAACGTGATTAAATGCTTTTATGATATTACGTATTATAGAAAGCTGGCATCCTCAAAACGTCGTTTTTCTTTCAGAAAAGCTCCTGGGAATTTTTTGAAAAACATTTGGTCGCGTTAATGAAAGCCTTCTTTGCGGTCGGATTATAGAATTATTGCGAGGTATGTTTAGGATCCAATAAGCGCTGTTACCAAAACGAATTGGGGCTTTCAGCACCTGGAGCTTTGCGATGATAAAGACACTTACAAGAAAAATGAGCAGCTTTAATATTTGGGGTGTTCGGAAGAATATTGAATACATGTATAATATAATCATGTAAACGAAAGATAAGTATATTAGACGAATGAAAAATAACGCAATAATAAAAATTGCGGTATATATGTACAAATATATAATAATTCAAATATTTATTGACATTTTAACAGAAGTGAAGAAGTTTTTTGAAATGAAAGTATAGTCAGAACATTTATATGATTCATGGCCTATAATTGGCTATTTGAATTTATAAATTTAACAATTTGACATATCGATATAGATAAAGAAGAATATCAAAGACTAAGTATAGTCTGGTTAAGTGATCACTTTTCACACGTGTAACATTTACCGTATCCATTATTGACGACTACATTACTAAAATTTCAGGAAGTTGTACATACGTTTCAATTAAAAATATCGACTGTACTCTTCTATTCAATAAGTTATATGTATTAGTTGCTTCTATGGTTGAAATGAATAAGTTAGAAAAAACCTTCATAGAATGTACGCAAGGCATTTGAATCATTAAACATACTAGGAAATGCCTAAAATTATCGTATTTATTTTTCAATCAATGGAGAGAAATCGTCAGTGGTTCCCAATCTGTGGATTTACGAATGTACGACGATTGTTCCCAAGAGATTTAGTTCCCTAATTTTTCAAAAATAATTATCTGAACAGATCTAAAGGTGTTAGCACAGTTTATAGTAGCACAGTTCCAGGGGGGGGTCAAATAAATATAACGTTATTGCGTTTATATTATGCAGTTCCCTATACCCCGTTGGGATGCAGATAAGGGTTCGAAATGAAAAACCACGTAATACTTGAATTAAAAATCAAACCCGGTACCTCCGGCATAGTTATTTACATTAATCATTACACCACGCAGGCGGACATTAATGTGAAATGGGTCGAAGGTATTAATGTTTCAGAAATACTGGCAAAAAGGAAAGAGTGTGAATAAAATATGTGAACAAAAAGAAAAGATATTAAGCATTTTCCTGGGGTGCAGATATTTAATAATATTATTTTTTCATTTCTTTTTGTAGCGTTTACCTGTTTATCTCGACTTTTCCATTTTATGTTTCAAGATCTTACGACTTGACAGCAAATGTTTCGAGTGGAAAAAGAAACCATTTAATTATATACTGATTTTGAATATTCCTAAACATGGATATTTCTTAATTTTTAATGTTAACTTGTCACCAACGATTCTCCATATTTATTTTTACTTTTACGTTTATATGTATAATATGAAATATCATACAAAAATACCTCTTTTACATTCATACTTTATATACATCACACTAACATAAATATAGCCACCAAAGTTTAAGACAAATTTCTCAGTGTAGTTGTCATGAATAGAATTTTAAATGTTACTCAGTGCTTAAAGCAAACTTTTAAACCAGACATTGAAAGGTAAATGCTTAAACTTCCATATCCTTTTTAATCCATATCAATTAAAAATCTTGTTATAAGACTCTTATCTTAATATAAATATTTTCTATTTTATACAGTGAGGTATTTGTAGGTACAGGAAAATGAATGAAAAAGAGTCTAGAAGGAGGGAAGTTAATGGAGTGTTGAGAGGGTGATTTTGATTCTAAGAGTAGGTAATTATATTTCAGATGAAAGAAGAAAGAAAGTGTTTCTTTCAATTAACAGTTCATTACATAGTTAAATAACTAAGGAATTTTTTAAATCTGTTGTGTTTTAAGAAAATGTATTATACATAAGGGTTTTTCTCAAAAGTACCAAATTCAAATTTTTCACCTTAAAAAATGTGGTATTTCTTATTCTCTTTGTCATGTTACATTAAGGGTCAGTATTCTTTATTTTGCAACTAAATGTAACATTTTACCTAATTGATTTTTATCTTAAAATACCTTTTTTGCATCGAAAAAATAAGTTTTTTGTCGAAATATCGTTTGGTTTTGAAAAGAAAGCAGTAATCGAGAGGTTAATTTTTTTAAAAATATATAAATATATGTATATATATATATATATATATATATATATATATATATATATATATATATATATATATATATATATATATATATATATATATATATATATATATATATATATATATATATATATATATATATATATATATATATATATATATATATATATATATATATATATATAAATATATATATATATATATATATATATATATATATATATATATATTTATATATATATATATATATATATATATATATATATATATATATATATATATATATATTTATATATATATATATATATATATATATATAAATATATATATATATATATATATATATATATATATATATATATATATATATATATAAATATATATATATATATATTTATTTATTTTTTTTTAATTTTTTTTTTCAATTTAGGTTTTAAAAAACAAAGAAATTTTAATTTATGTACATTCTTAAAAAAATCGGGCGTGAGACTCTTCGGTAGTCTCAGGTGGAATGAATTCTGTGATAGCGAATATCTTCTTAATCATTCCTTTATTATCGGAAATATAAATATTTGGGATATTTATTGTAAATATCGTTTATAACGCAAATACTAGTTTCATTTGAATAATCGAGTTTATTCACTTTCGTATACTATATTAAAAAAACCATTCCTGTTAATACTTAAAGTAGGTATTTTATTTAAATAACTAACACATTAAATCGTTTCGATGTCGTTACGATAGTATTCGCAATTCAATCGAATAATATATGTTACGTATTGTAATGCACGGAACAACGTAAAAGCTCCTATTTGAAGTTGTCCCCATTCAAAGGATAAAGTTATAAAAGACTTATAAAGCTGGGTATAGTTTCACTGGAGAGCTTTTGCATCGTAAAGTGAATTAAGTGTAAAGCGTAGAGCTTTCTGCCTAAAGTTTCTGAAATCGAAAAGCTTTAGCTGTTTACGTACGCGTTTATTTAACTCACGGATTTACACGACATCGGGTTTATATTCAAAGTTAAATGAGTAAATCTAACTACCGGGAAAACTTTAGGGATTTTTTTTCAACTTTGAATAAATAAAACAATATTACTTGTTTGTTTTTATTTTTGTTGATTTTAAGTTTTTTTTTATAAAAATTTCCATTGATATTCAGACAGTTTATTAGAAACCATTTTATATTTTGCTTATTTTATTACAATATTGATTTTTCCGCCTCCACCTCCGTGGTGTAATGGTCAGCGTGTTTATCTACCGTGCTGGAGGTCCCGGGTTCGATTCCCAGGGGGGGTGAAAATAAATATTAGTGATTTTACACTCTAATATTTATTTAATATTACCCTGGACTGGTTCCCGAAGCGCAAGACTGATCACCTTGCCTTCATGTAAGTAATGATCAAGATAACACTGCGTCAATTTGACGCAGTGCCCTATGTACCATTGGGGTGCGGATAAGGGTTTTATTTATTTTATATATATATATATATATATATATATATATATATATATATATATATATATATATATATATATATATATATATATAAATATATTTATAAAAATATATATATATATATATATATATATATATACATATATATATATATATATATATATATATATATATATATATATATATATATATATATCCAAAAAGTAGTTACGTTTTTAACATCTCATCAAAGATGAAGAAGAATACGGAAGTCTGGGTATTTACAGGGCTTATGAACTATCATAGGCTGGTAAAGTGATCACTTCATACATTTGCAACATTCACCGTATTTGAAAACAACTTGACACAAATTAAAAATGTTGTGGGTAAAAAATAGTTCGTCAATATACAATAGTATCATACTTATTTAGCAGTAAACAAAACATATTTTTGTTTAATGGTTAGGATATTGGGTTCTGAGTTTAATTCATAGTGTGTCTAAATAAATATGTTTTTTCACTTCAATATTTATTTAATACATATCATCCTGCACTGTTACCTGAAGCGCAGGATTAATCACCTTGCCCTCATATTGTATAATAAAATTTTAATTAAATTAAACACACGAATAATCCACTGAATTGAGTTTTATTTTTATTTACGACTAGTTTCGAAAACGACAAAAAAAAAATAACTCAATTCAGTGGATTATTCAAGTGTTTAATTAAATTAAAATAATCATGTCATTCCACAAAGTTAATGCCGAATCAATAAATAATATAATTGTATAATAAAAATAACAAATTAACATTTTATCAACTTGATGTAGATTCCTATATACCATTAGAGTGGGTGGCAATAAATAACACATATTTTTGATATCTACATATTTTGTTATGTGGACGAAATATTATTTAATTTTATTCTAAGTTTTAAAATTAACAGCAAACTTAGTCTCATATGCATATTATGTTTTTATGTATGCATTAAAAACATTTTCCAAGACTACGTATTATCTCTAGTTACCCAAACGAATAAAGTAGGAAAGTATTAACAGCCAAAACACCATAATATATATATTTTTAAACATGTTTTTTTATATATTAGTAAGAGGATAGGTTTGGATCATTAAAAAAATGCGTTCAGAAAAACTTGATACGACGAGTATATTAAATTCCATCCCTAGGTTAAGGGTATGGGTTTGAATGATATTTCAGCAAATTTTGACAAATTGTCCCCCGCGGCGCTAACTTTTATCTTCTACAGCCTATTACGTCCACTCTCTAGGGTCGAAGCCTAGAATTCTGAAATATGAGCCCTTAAAATTAATGAATTACGTCTAGGGATCAATTATATTTTATATTCCATTTAAATATTAATTTATTTAATGGTATTGTTTTAAATAATTTACTAATTTAATGACACAGTTTTCATTAATGTTTTTTTATAAGAAGCTTTACGATATTTTAATGCATTGTGTTATACGTTATATTTAGCACACGATAAATATCGGTCATTTGAATCAAATAATATTTTTTCTAAGAAATTTAACAAATAAGGTTAAGGTTTTCACTTTTATTATATTTTTGTTTTGCTTGCTTCATTATCTCTTCTTATGATATTTAAAGATAATTTTTATACCTTTAATTTTATCTAAATTTATATTTGAATATGATGAAAAAAAAAAGTATTTTTGTATGAGGGTTTGTACTAGTCATGTAATTGTTATAAAATGAGTTTTGTAAAATATAAAACTCACGGGAAAATTTAAAGCGTATTTATATTCTTAAATACTTAACAAAAAAAACTATAAGAGACAAAAAAGATGAGTGTATGTATGTTATACAAAAGTAGCAACAAAAATATGATTAACTTAATGTCCATTATATTATGTATTGGTTCGGCATTAACTTTGTGGAAGACATGTTGATTATTTAAAATATTAAACACCACGTAGCGAGTTTTATTTCAATACGCACAATTAGTTTTGAAAACTTGTAAAACAACTGTAGTTTTCGAAACTATTGTGCAATGAAATAAAACTCAATATATGGTATTATACAAATGTTTAACTTTTAAAATAAGCTTTATGTACATTGATAAATTAAAAGGTACAATGTTATATCATAAAAGGAAAAGTAAACAAGTACACATGTTTTGTATACATGTTTTGTATGTAAATGTATTTTTACATACTAAACATACATATACCACATTTAAGTAACTCTACATGCTTGTTTTAAAAGAATCTACCTTTGTTTTTCATTCGCTAACATTTATTGAGCACAACGTAATCTTAAATCTACAAGGAATATGAAAAGGTTGTGATTTCAAAGGATCTTCGCTCTCTACAGGCCGCTTTTAATGCATTCAGTTGGTGCATACTGCACACAATGTGAGACGATCACGATCTCTTGTTTACTTCCGAGCTGCAGTTGGCATTTTGATATTGTAATAATGTTTATTTGTCCATCTTGGAATATCAGCTGGATGAGAGGGTTTGTTTATTTTGAATTCACTCTCCTTTGTATTACTGCGAATATTGTTCTTATTACATTGCGATCTTACGAAATAAATTTGATAAAATAATTTTTCAAAATATATAAATATTTTATTATTATACCCTCCCTTTCATGCATCAGTGCCAGTGGTTGAGCATATTAGAAGGAAAAAGAAGAATAATTACAGTAACGAGAAAATTTTGATTACCGTTTCAAAGGTATAGTAAAAAAAAATGTTCACGAAAAATAATCACTTTCCTTGATGTTAACGAGCAGAGATTGTTCGGCACAAAGTATAGGGAAATTGAAAAGATATTCATATATACATACCCTTCCTCATAAATATACTGCTACCCTTAGTGTTTATTTAGGGAGATTGAATACGCTTCCACTAACCCTCATTTTCTCGGAAGAAAATACATTTCAATATTCTTGTCAAAGGGGATGAATTCTATAAAGAAAATAATATATGTTTCTTCGACTTCGGAGACGATCTCGCCTTTAACTCTGGAAATGATTTCCCGCGGGGCCTATGGCGTCACATCCCGTCAACTTGTCTA
>NW_028281706.1:0-9032 GCF_059751285.1 Brachycentrus maculatus | reverse complement strand
TCCCAACCCCAACCCCAACCCCAACCCCAACCCCAACCCCAACCCCAACCCCAACCCCATAAATAAAATTCCAATCAGAATAAAAAATTCAGACCAAACGCATCAATAATTACTATGCAAAATTTAGCACTTATTATGAAATTCAAAGTTAGCTGAAGAAGAATTTGAATAAATTATATCATTGATTTGCCACTGAAAATAATCCATTAGAACCCCAACCCCAACCCCTATAATAGTTGTTATAGTAGTTAAAGGTTTAGATATATGTAAAACCAAGTCTAATATATAGTAACTTAATGTATATAGATTATTGTCTCAAGGTAGCATATCAGCAATATCGGGTGCATATCGAAAATATTGGGTGCATTTCTGTTAATTATGACGGATATTTAATTTTCATCTGCTATAATAATTCGGATAGTCATATACATGTCATAGTACTTCAGGAAATATATAAAGAAATAGCATTACCCTAACCCTCCGTAAACATGTTGTTATTCAGCTCGTCCATCAAATTCAAAACTGCATTTAGAAACTGTGTCTATAAAGGCCTAGTGGCGCGATAGTGGCGATAAGTCTAGTCGGATGACTGGAATGTGCTCTGGTGCGAGAAAGAGCAGATAGCATGGGCATTCTAAAAGCACCGCCTCATTCCCCAAGCGAAAGTGAATCACTTTCGAGGGTGGACTGAGCTCTGCAGAAAGGACATGCTGAGTAAGAATCTAAAAAAGTACAAAAGGACCCTTGAAAAGCAGGGAAATATCCAGGAATCGAACTAGTATGATTTCTTGCCATCGACCTATCTGATGCCGAGCGAGTATGTCATATTCTACGATGAATTCAAAAAATTTCAACAAAACGAAGGCAAGTCTCTGTGGATCATGAAGCCTGTAAACTGTAATCATAACTCAGACCTCAAAGTGCCAGGGAAAAGGAATCTTCATCTTTAATAAAATAGCAGACATTTCCAAGTGGAAGACAACCGCTCGGGATTCCAATGTCGAAGGGTATGTCTGTCAGCGCTATATACTGAACCCCATGCTTTTTGGGGGCCGAAAATTCGATATGAGAATATATGCCCTTTGTTTATCATACCAACCTCTCACAATATATTTGTATCGAAGTGGATTCGCCAGATTTGCTCACGATCGCTACGATAACGTTGATCTCGACAATTTATGTACAACTTATCGGATTCCTAGACAAACATCTCACGAATGTGGCAATTAACATAAATGCGCCAACGTACGTCAAGAGTATCGGAGGAAAATGGTTCTTGGACGGCTTAAAGAATTTTATGCTCTCAAAGTATTTAATTTTATAAAAAGATATGGCGTCTAAAAGGCTGACGAATCATTTGCGGATATTCAGCGTGGGATCATAAAATCCCTGAAAGCAGTGCAGAAGCTTGTCACGCATAGCCATCACTCATTCTAGCTATATGGCTTTGATTTTTTATTCGACTCCAATGGAAAATCGTGGCTCTTGTAGGTCAATGGAGGGTACATTTATCTAATAAGTAGACCATCAATGACAGCAAACACACCGTAAGATGCAGATTTAAAAATAGGGCTGATTGATGACGTAATGACTCTCATCAATGTGGAAGGAATGTACTTTTCGCATTATATCTAGTCTCAAAGGAGATGAAGAAGTGGTCGGAGGATTCGATCTCATCTATCACGGGAAGGAAGTAAATTTGCCTGCCCCGAGCATTTACTCCACAATGCTTGGATGTAAAACAAGCCGAATATAAAATATGAAAAAATTAGCAAGAAACTGCGCCTATAGGCTCAGCAAATAGTACTTGTAGAAATAGGCAGCCTAAATAAAAAACCAGCAAAAAAAGCCAACCTAAACAAACAAGTTCAACATTAAGAAGCCCAAATCTTTATCAAATGACCAGCCAATTGTCACGAACCCCAAAAAGAAAATAGATAACATTAACACTGAGTTTATCCGATACATTTAGGATAGGAAATCTGGTTATGTGGCAAACAGCAGTAATAACGTCAAACATTTTCCTGAAGAAGAAGAGTAATAGTAAGAGTAAGAATGATAATGACTGGAATGATTTTATATTAATAGATTTATTCATAAAGTTTGTAAACCTATGCATTGATAAATTATAAATTTTCACTATTCAATCATTTAAACTCATCCTTGATAAATATTGATCCAACTCCTTCTCGGGAATGGGCACCATTTTCTTCAGATCTTCTCTACCGTCATCTAGCTTTTATGGTAACTCAAAAGAGGGTTTGAAAATGTTTATGCCATCAAGAGCGCTCGATACGATCATTTCATAATACATCGGGTGGAAACATATTTATTTTATTTATTACTGCCCTTGATGAATAAACATTAGCTCGTTGGGTATTTCTAAATCCTCCTCTTTTTAGTTCTCGTTCTCCACGGACATGTCCCAAATCGAAATCGAATTATCTTATGATGCCACTGCGATGGAGGACTATTCGTTCGGCTGGAATTTAATTGATGTAATTGGTTATGTGTGCCACTTGAAAGCAAGCAGTTCCTCGGCAATTGAAGATGAGGAATTATTTTTGCCTTTGCGGCACATCCTCAAATCCCAGACTTTTACAGAGCAATCGTCACTTCCTGTGACAATCAGATGGGTTGCAATTTTATTCCAATCACACACATTCACATCATTTTAATGCGCCACTATTTTAACTTGAGACTGATCATAAGTGCCAACCCTCATATCAACAATTTGTAGGGTACGATCCGAACTGCACGATGCAAAAACAGACTATTAGTTTGGAGAATAAACAATATCTTCGACTGATCCTTTGTGAAATGTGTAAGCAGCTGTGCGGGCCCATGATGAATAGTTTTGATTATTTTAGAATATCTCTATGATGTTGGAAGTGTTTCCTGTCGCAAATTGTCCGATTTTGAGGTTGTTCCAACATAATGCAAATCCTTCCGACTGGCTCTTTGTTGAAAATAGACAGTTATCAGCTGTGTGATCCGATTTGGATGGCTTCTTCTTTGTCCCAATGTTATTTTTCAGTTTCTAATAACTTGAAGTTAAGTCCATCACATTGATTTCCCCCATTTCATTCCAAAATGCTACAATTGGGGAATTCTTTAAAGACTTTAAGCGATTTACGGAATACGTTGTAGGAACTTCTTGCACGATGACTTCTGGTTCCTAGTCGTTATTATACTTTTCGTCTTCCTCCTCATTATTTGCATCGGGATCTGAGTCGAACTTGGTTCGATGTAGCTTTAGCCATTTCGTGAGATAAATTGAGTTATACTTAGTGTTATTGGATGACCCTTGGACAGTGTAAACTTCGTATGGATATTCACTCATTTGCTTAAAAGGTTGGGAGGCCAAAAACGGGGTCTACTGGCAGACGAAATCAATTGATAAGGATGGCCACTCAATATTCAATCGATGGAGCATATCGTAAGCGCTATTATCGAAATCTAACACTTAATCTTTCTATAGGTTCTTCTTGGTGCCGATAAAAACCTCCACTTTTTATTCGTCGGCATTTTATTTGTTTTTTGTTTTTCTTTCTGGCTTCATTTAGCTTTGATCCGAACTTTGATGGGTTCCCACTTATTACTCTTACATGTTCTAAATGTCGTCGTCCTTTTCGCTTTCGTCGCTTCCATCGCTCTCCCATTCATCTTCTTCTTCAAACTCATCGGAAAACTCATCTTCGAAATCTTCATCGTTGAGTTCCTCAGCGTCTTCGATCTATTCATCCATGTTATCCAATTGCTTTTCATTTATTTTCTGGTTCTTTTATGGTTTGCCATTCATAGATTATTCTTCAATTCTTTTGTTTTTCTTCGTGTGCCCAACTAGCTCCTCAATTTATCCAGTTTATTTTTTAGATTTCGTGATCTTGGAGTAGCCTTTGGGTTATTCGAATTTGCGTTGACCTTTTTTCATCTTTGATTCCTTTTCCCAAATTATTTAATTATATTTCAACAATATCACAGTAAAGCAATAACACAATAACATAAACATAGTATATACACAAATCAACTCATAACTGTTCAAGCAATTACTTAAAGCCTATTCTCTTTTACGGGTTGCTTTCGATCATTGATTCAACAAGGCTCCATAACTTGGATGAATACTGGCCTTTTTATGGATTTTCAGGCATCAGCTGTTGTTGAGCGCTTTTCACTCTTTCTTAGATTTTTTGAAGATCGATTTTGATTTGCTAGTAGTCATAAAACTGCTTGGAGGGTAATAAAGTCATTGCCTCTAGAATTGTCATGCCGAACGAAAAAACAGAACACTTTTAAAGGGTGTCCATACTGATTTTATTCGGATAATCTGGAAATAAGGAAGTTTCAAGCTTTAAAGCCTTCATTTCTTCAGGAGAATAGAAGGCCTACTCGAAATGTTTTTTATTTTTGGTATGAAAATATCTGATGAATGCTTGATGTTTGTTGTGGGGCTTAATGTGGCACCAGTATATCACTGGCAATCGGCTAGCAGCGTACTGTATTATCTTTAAGTTGAAATCTAAGGAGGTTTTATGCTTCAACAGAATTATTCCAGCATCCCCACATGCTTTGATAATCTCTTTGATGGAACTTTCACCAAGTGGCTTTGTAACTTTGGCTTCTTCTAGAATGCTGCCCAAATCATAATTGAGATATTCCCAGTAAGTGATTCCATCTTTTTTAATCCTCCAATTCGGGTCACCTGCGACGCAAAGAAATTTGTTTTTCAGCTTATCCAAAATTGATAAATCTGGAGCAGAATTTTGTTTTCCATTTGTCTATTCGCTTTATGTGAATTTTTATTCGAGACTGATCTTTTTTTTTGTTTCCAATTTCAACTCTGACAAATTTGCCTCGTCTTCCTCAGGCGTGTAAATATTTTCAAAGTACTTCAGTAAAGCTTCGGACTCCTCATGACTGATGCTTTCGAACAAAGATATCCGCTGCAGATTAGGTTGAATATTAATTCGCATCACGTATCGGCCCTCACTGCTGATTTTCCAAACAGGGACAATTCCTTGAATGGGATGTTCGGAATTGTGATAGAAGGTATAATGTTCGGATGGCAGATTCCCCATGGTTTTAAATTTATTATACTGAGTAATAAGTGGCCGATGGATGACAACAGCCAACAAATCATATCTATTAAATAATTAATATCGTATGCCGTATGTCGTGATTATGAGAATCATCACTAGGTGAATCCTTTTTGTTGGCGTCTGATTATGTGACTATAACTTACATGAAGATAGCTTATCTTTCATCAATCTTTCGATTTTCATGCAGATATTGTTCTTGTGTGAGTGTGGTCTTGCCATTTAATAGCTATTGTTGAAGGGTCAAGCGCTCTGCATCGAATGGAGTGGCGTTGGCTCTGTAGGATTTATACATTTGGTCGAGTTCGAACTCTTGGTCCTTGATTTTATTATGGTGGTTCAGTTTAGCGGCAAGGATTGAATTGGCTCTGCCCTCAATAATCTCAGTAGGACTGGTAGTGAACAATCTGAATTAGGCACAAAAAACCTAGTGTATCTGTTAATGAAGGAGACGGCTGTACGAATCATGCCCAATATTTATCAAATTATATCGCAAGCATTAATGTTGAGACTATCAGATTTAAATATATCCTATCGCCAAATGCATAGCATATAAATGTGATAATGGTTCATTTTTGGATATATCAGATTCTGCAAACATACGAAGTGCTTTTTGTTAAGTATCTCACCCACTTAGCTGGGTTTTCATCTCCTTGCAGGATCTTTAAAGATTTTATAGCGAAATTCGAGATATTGTACATTGGAATTTCAAAGTTTAAGGCAATAGGCCCTGTTTCTCTCTGGGCATTCACGGTCGAAGCCTGTGGAAGAGTGATTTTAGTGACCAGCGTGTATTATGATTATCCCACCATTTTCTTTATGTTCCATTCCACGCTATTTGAAGATTCCACGTATTCGCTTTTTTGATTGCCTTGGTTGTTTAAGATCTCCGGAGTGATCCCTGAAGCTTTTTTGGGCACTGAAAACTTGACGGACACGAAAGTGGCAGCTATATTTTTGGGAAATACTGATCGAAGTTTGATTGTGAGTTCCACTTTGTACTGGTTCACAGTTTCGAAGAATGCAAACACTTTAAACGGAGCTGTAAAGTCAGAAGTAATTCTGTAGTTCATGACCACGAATTAGCCTTCAGGGGGGTCGATTCGTAGTGACTTATTCACTAAAAACTCGCTATAGTTCACAGATTCGTGAAAGTTGCAGTCATCCAAAATCACATTTCCAGACTGATTAGACTATGCCATGACCAAGTCCTCGCTTAAGATCAATTTTAAAGCGGGGTTTCCGGTCAAATAGCTCTTCATTTGGATGCAGCCGTCGATTGATGAGTTTATTACATACCCTGAAGAGTTGAAAATTATGTTTATCTTCTCATAAATATCCACGAAGATCTAATTGGCTTTATTCTTGCTGACTGAAACATTCGAGGCCGTTGAAGAAGCTGTCTGCCCGGAAAATAGTGAGAAATTTCCTATTTTTTTCATGTCGAACCCTGATTTGACTTAAACAGCCTCACTTGCAATTAAAGGCTTGATATGCGACGTGTTCGTGAGTTGAGGATGCCCAAAATCGATGATTTAATCTAAATAATAAGATAGATAGATACCCAGTATTTCGTAGACCAACACAAAATTCTTTCTGACCACTTCCTCAGTGATGACTCCGCAGAAATCGCGGATAACCACAACAATTCGGTTGAGCAATTAGAGGATGAAGGCAGGTGAAACATTAAAGCGAGTCGTCCCAACAATATAGAGTGAAGCTATTTTGATATATGCGAAATTGATTCCTTCAATATTGAAAATAGGCTCACAATCTCCTTTCGAAAGCTTCACCTGCCGAAAGAATAACTCTGGAGTATTCTTGATGAGGTCAGATCGAAAATCTCTATTGATGATTGGATCTCCTCTAGAGGAAAGTATGAAGATTTGCGATATCATGGTATGGTGAATGTTTTTAATATATTTATACAATAACCTTGAAGCCAATTCTGAGATAATGATAGGAAGTCCTATTTTAATCCACATTGCAATTGACAAATTTATTAGATGAAATGTTCAAATTAAAGTGAGAAAATGAGTGAAGTTTTAAATTAATGATTGCTTATGCTGCTCTGAAATCTATATCACTTTTTATATTCATTTAATCTATTCATTAATACTTTACAATACACACATACACTTCATAGCAATTTATTGGTTTATTGGGTTTACTATTTATTATTATTCCAAAGGGGTTGGGGTTGGGGTTGGGGTTGGGGTTGGGGTTGGGGTTGGGGTTGGGGTTGGGGTTGGGTACTTTCTGATTAACTCAGTTGGCGCTGATCGCTTCAAAGCAAAGAGCGTCGCCGAAATCGAAGCCCACATAAGCGCCGAAGTGTGGCGCAAGCAAATACGCATGAAAGTGTTCTTCGAAGACTACGACAAACTCCGCAAAGGCCACTGCATCGAAGACAAGTTCGTCAGCGGACTCGCCACTGCCATGGAGTTCCTCTGCGTGCACCTCACCGAACCCGAAATCAGGGCCCTCACTGATAAGTATCGAATTTCACCGGGGGACTGCGTTCGGTATTCCGATTTTGTGAAGAACATCGATCAGCAGTTCGCGGACTCTGCCCTCGCAAAGACCAACCTCGAAGCGCTGAAGAAGACCCACAGCGTCGAGGACGAGGAACAGGAGACTCTGCAGCAGCTGCTGAGTTACATCAAATGGGTAGTGTCCAGCAAACGGATTCTGATCAAGAACCAACTCCAAGACTTCGACCGGACGAAAAGCTCGTACATCACCCGCGACCAGTTCATCCGAGTGTTGGACGGGCTCAAGCTGGTGAGCAACGAGCAGCTGAGCGACTTGCTCGCGAGGAAGTACTGCCGAAGCACCAACGCGAAGGAAATCGAATACTGCGCTTCATCAACGACGTTGAGAACATCAAAGCCGTGGAGAGCGTTTCGATCAAAGGCATTGTGGCCAACAAACAGCCCATCGACCCCAACGCGAGGTTCATTAAGGATCTCAACAACGATTCGATCACCGACGCCTTTTACCTCGAAAAGAAGATCCCTCTGAAATCCAAGGACATTGAGGATGTGATTCGAAGAGTGCAGGCCGAAGTTACTCTGAGGCGCATTCGGATTCGGGAGTTCTTCCTCGACTTCGACGGACTCAGAAAGAATCTCGTCACAGGAGATCAGTTTCAGAGAATTCTGTCGAACCTCGGCATCTACCTCACCGACGCCGAGTTCAACGAAATCGTGAAAGCCTACGGAGTCGACGGACTCGAATCCCGCGAAAAGAGGCTCAAATGGATGGACTTCTCTGACGACGTTGACACAATTTTCACGAAGAAAGGCATCGATAAGGATCCCCTTTACAAAGTGCCACAAATTGACAGATCCGTAATTGAGCCCATCAAACACATCTCTGTGACCTTCACCGCCGAAGAAGAGAGCATTTTGAACGATCTGCTACACAGCTACGAATCGGCCTTCAAAAGCAAAAGGGTTCATCTCAAACCGCTCTTTGAGGACTTCGACATCACGAAAATCGGCTACGTGACAAAGAACCAATTCACCAGAATCCTAAAACAGTTCGACTTTATTCCGAAGGATGAGAAAAGCTTCAATTTGCTCCTGAAAAGGTATATGGACAAAGGAAATCTGAACGAAGTGAATTACTACGAATTCATCCGCGATGTGGACAAATACAATTCGGATTCGCAGGAAATCTCCCAAAAGTACGCCAACTCCTTCATTGGGTTTGAAAAGAGACCGCGGGGCCAAAAGGCCTCGATCTCGAGCGAGCACCCCCAGGACCTGGAAGACCTGCTGAACAGAATCCGGAGAAAAGTCAAAGAAGAGAGGATTCGGCTCTCCGACTTTTTGAAGGACTTCGACAAATTGCGGCATTGGAATGTAACGAAGGATCAGTTTCGGTTGGCGCTGATATGCCAAACTCCCGCTCTCTGAAAGGGAGTACGGA
>NW_028281705.1:577500-583591 GCF_059751285.1 Brachycentrus maculatus | reverse complement strand
TCTTCATGTTTTTGTACTACTCGACATTAGTGGGTGTGTAGTGTAATGCTTGTCAACAGTAGTCTGACGGGGCTGACGACCGTCATAGACTGGTTTAAGTGATCACTTTACACACGTGTAACATTCACCAAATCTACCCATAATTGACAACCACACTACTCAAATTCTTGGAAGTTCTATATATATGAACCAATTTTAGAAACCTTGTTCTTGAATCACTAGAACTTCACTAACTCCTGTAAAATTCTTGAAAGTTCTATAAATATATTTATGAACCAATTACGAATCATTGTTTTTAAATTACTAGAACTTCACTAGAGACATCTATTGGTGATATCAAAAGAAGCTTTTATTGAGCAGGAACTCTTATATTTGTATGTGAGGTCCGAATCCTGGATTATAATCACACACAGGAGTAACGCCAGAAAATATCATTTTCATTTTTATTATTTAGCTTAAAAAATTACCAGTTTAAATCAAATAAATATTATTTTTTGACATCTCATCAAAGATGAAGAAGAATATGGAAGTCTGGGCATTTACGGGGCTTACGACCGTCATAGGCTGGTTTAAGTGATCACTTTACAACCAGCCTATGACGGTCGTAAGCCCCGTAAATGCCCAGACTTCCATATTCTTCTTCATCTTTGATGAGATGTCAAAAAATAATATGAAAATAACTCCTGTAATTGGAGATAATCCAGATTTTGTGAACAAGTATTTGGACACACTTAAAATGTTGCAAATAAATATTATTCATGTGATAAAAATAAATTGTTAAGTAATATATATATGTATATATATATATATATATATATATATACATATATATATATATATATATATATATATATATATATATATATATATATATATATATATATATATATATATAAACATATATAAATATATATAAATATATATATATATATATATATATATATATATATATATATATATATATATATATATATATATATATATATATATATATATATATATATATATATATATATATATATATATATATATATATATATATATATATATATATATATATATATATATATATATATATATATATATATATATATATATATATATATATATATATATATATATATATATATATATATATATATATATATTTATATATATTTGTATTTATATGATTACCAGTTCACTGGTCCATTACGTCAAATGACGCATTGACCATGATGACCATGTTTCCCGCAATGAATCAATGGTGACACCCGCCGTGTGGCGTGTTGCGCCATCTTGTTGAAACCACAGTTTTTTCACATCAATGTCATTTAACTGAGATGCGGAATAGTAATCATGGTTTTTTACCCCAATACTTTCACTTTTTTATTTTTATTTATTTGTATACATTTGTTTAAATCACAATGTATGCATATTTAGAACTTTTTTTTGCACACACCCACCTTGGAAGTCCTATTGACGATATAGACGAGGTATGTGTGGACATACCCGGTATTCCATCATATCTTATTCTATACGGTGCCCTGCGCACCACTCAGCTGTGGATAGAGGCCAGAAGGAGAAGATGAAGAACGCAAGGGGTTTGATAAAGTAATGCATGAAAAGATAAGAAGTTATTGTATGGCAATGCTTATTTTATTATTTACATTAAAGTATTGTGTTTAGAAGGGGAGAAAATGTATCCATTTCAAAAGGAAACCTGTAAAGAAATAAAAATAACATTAACATAAAAAAAATTATTCGGATATTGGTGAGATCCGTTCGTTCAAATGATCTATGTACATCATAGGAGCTGTAATATCTGAGCTGTGAATCTTTTGGGCCATATACCATATACGTACAAATATATATATATATATATATATATATATATATATATATATATATATATATATATATATATATATATATATATATATATATATATATTAATAAATATATATATATATATATATATATATATATATATATATATATATATATATATATATATATATATATATATATATATATATATATATATATATATATATATATATATATATATATATATATATATATATATATATATATATATATATATAATATATATATATATATTTTTATATATATATGTATATATATATATATATATATATATATATATATATATATATATATATATATATATTCTTCAAACCTTTATCCGCACCCCAATGGTGCATAGGGCACTATGTCATATAAACGCAGAGTTATCTTGATAGTTAACATACGAAGGAAAGGTTATCAGCCATCTGCTTCAGGTACCAGTCCAGGGTAATATTGAATAAATATTAGAGTAAAAAGTCACATATTTATTTGACCCCCCCCCCCTTGGGAATCGAACCCGGGATCTCCAGAACGGTTATTAAGCGTGCTTACCATTACACTGCGGAGGCGGATGTATATATATATAGAAAATATAGAGAAAACAAACGTTTCTTATACAGTATGTTTAATTTCTCAATGATTAAGGAGCAGTGGAAAATGGAGGGTGTTGAAAGGAATAGAGTAGGGGTGTGAGTAATTTACGGATAAAAAAAGTTTAAAAAAAATAATTTATGGAATATGTATTTTATATTAGTATCAATTTATTCCATATTAACGATTAACCCTGACGAGTTAAAATGTATCCATTTGAAAAATATAAAACTAATTTGTAAATGCAACTAGCCGTAACTCAAGTTGCGGCTGTTTGGCTTAACACGGCTCAAAGCATCCTTATGACTAACTTCTATCATATACAATCACAGATTTCGCTCCATCTCTTTCCTTTACCGAGATATTCATTATCCAAATAGCCGCAAAATTGTATTAATTTGATACATGTTTTGGAAAAAAACACCATTTTAAGTTAACTGCAAAGTCGTTTATCTCAAACCTACTGTTTTTAACATGCGGCTATTTGCCTTTGCACATTAGTATAGGCTATACAACTTATAATGTTGAAGCATAAGCGGTGTTGCATAAGCCAGTGTTCAGCAAACTGTTTCCATTCAAGGTACACCTACCAAATTAAGAAATTTCAGAGGTGCATATTAACCATATTATTATTTATTATTAAAACCCTTATCCGCACCCCAATGGTGCATAGGGCACTGTGTCTTATAGACGCAGTGTTATCATGATCGTTTTACACATGAAGGAAAGGTGATCAGCCCTCCGCTTCAGGTACCAGTCCATGGTAACATTGAATAAATATTACAGTGAAAAAATTACTTATATTTATTTTACCCCCCTTGGGAATCGAACCCGGGACCTCCAGAACGGTAGCCGAGCGTGCTGACCATTACACTACGGAGGCGGACATTATGTTACCATATTATGGTAACATATTTAACATATTATGTTTACATGAAATGTGAGCCTATATTACTGAGCACTGGCAATTAAAATATGGAGGAATTGTGCTATTTTCACAAAACCATACTTTTTTTTCGCGGTACACCAACTAATCACAACGGTACACAAGTCGCTCACTCCTTTCAAGAACGTTATAAGTCAAAAATCGTAAATTTTCAGTTCTGCATGATTTCGGAGTGTCCAGAAAATGTACTATATCCCAGCAAAAGAGGCATATTTTTAACTTAATATTTACCCGCCACAGGACAGAAAGTGTTGTTTTTGCATTTTGAATAAAAGGTATTGTTTAATTATTTTTTTAAATATGCTTAATATTTTTCAAATGGAGAAAAAACCTTCAGGTTTTACTTAAAAAGATCTGTTGCACAGTAAAAAGTTTCAAAAAGTGGCTTGATGTTTATTTTTAATACATTGTGTTATATTTTTTTAACTTTTAAAACGTTATTCTGGAAAATCAAGTTTTTTTTATTTATGACGTTCTTGAAAGGAGTGAGTGAAGTATGTCGAGGCACACATGCGGCAGAACAAAGGAATAAGCCATAGCTAGATTTCAGAGTTTTTTTTTAAGTCAAGGGATCTTGCATCACTTATGTTACCGTATTAGGTCTATTGTGACCTCCCTCTGTATCATAGCTCACTCTCAAGAGCAACATGTGTCATGTAGCTCTTGATATATCGCTCACTCCTTTCAACAACGTCCAAAAAAACTGGATTTTTCAGGAGATCGTTTTTAAAGTTTAAAAGTACATAACTAACTAGCTAACTAACCATCACGCCGCTTCCCCGCAGTGGTAGGCAGAGAGAATAGAACGCCACACCACTCTGTCGTCGCAAACATTCTTCGCCTCTTCCACGCTCATGCATCTCCTCATACACACCCGCCGATTGTTTCAACTCCTAACCTGACCACTTTCAAGTATTCGGCATACTTGATCGTGCCATGTTTTTCTCGGTCTTCCTCTGCTCCTTTTTCCACTTAAATTCGCCTCGTACCGTTTTACCGTTCTTTCCTCACTCATTTGTTCCACATGTCCAAACCATTTCAACACACCTTTCTATATTTTTCGATCAAGTATTTGGCATACTTGATCGTGCCAAGTTTTTCTCGGTCTTCCTCTAAAAATATATAATGTAATGTATTAAAAATAAGTATCAAGCCACTTGTTGAACTTTTTACTGTGCAACAGATCTTTTTAGGTAAAACCTGAAGGTTTTTCCTGGATTTGAAAAATATTTAGTATATTTAGGAAAAAACTTTTCTTCAAAATGCAAAAACAACACTTTCTGCCCTGTAGCGGGTAAATATAAGTTAAAAATATGCCGCTTTTGCCGGGATATGGTACATTTTCTGGGCATTTCGAAAACATGCACAACTGCAAATTGTCGTTTTTTGATATATGACGTTGTTGAAAGGAGTGAGCGATATTGGAATTTAGGTAGCTGAAGGTTGTTTACGAATATAAAATGTACAAATACAGATACTTACAGATGGTTTTTTCAAATTTTTTGAGCATTCTCTTCTGCTATAAGCTTTCTGCGCAGCTCCTTAAATAAAACATTGCAAAACATTGATTTCAAAATAAATTGATTAAAATTGATTAATATCCAAGAAAAACACTTTCAATTCCTCGCCATAACACATCATTCTTCAGTAATTCCTTCTCTGTCCAAGCGGCCTGACCATGGAATGAATTACCTCTCCGCGTAAACAAATGCACCTTCTCTAATAACTTCTAGAAACGTCTGAGCCATTACTATCTATCATTAGAATCCTAACTGTCCATCAAACCTCCTCCCTCTACCTCCTTCCCTAAACTCCCTTCTTCCTTTACCTTCCTTATTATCATCAATTTGTAATTTACGTTTTTTTAAATGTTCGAGCACTATCTACCTTCTGATTGCAAACAGCTATATCGTTCATTCCTTTCAAGAACGTCATAAATCAAAATACTTGATTTTTCAGGAGAACGTTTTTAAAGTTTAAAAATACAATACAATGTATTAAAAATAAATATCAAGCCACTTATTGAACTTTTTACTGTGCAACAGATCTTTTTTGGTTAAACCTGAAGGTTTTTTCCCCATTTGAAAATATTTAGTATATTTAAAAAAATTCATTAAACAAAACCTTTTCTTCAAAATGCAAAAACAACACTTTCTGTCCTGTAGCGGGTGAATATTATGTTAAAAATATGCCTCTTTTGCTGGGATATAGTACATTTTCTGGACATTCCGAAAACATGCCCATCTGAAAATTGACGATTTTTGATTTATGACGTTCTTGAAAGGAGTGAGCGATATATGGTATCAAACGTTTTGACCAATATCACTAGTCTGGTTTTGGTTGTTCGGAAGATATTTCTTTTTAGCAATAAACCACCAAATGTACTTACTTATTTTCTGTACATGAAGTTTATACAAATAAATAAATAAATATTAACTGGCAGTGCACAATGGGTTATGGATTATTCGAAGCATCATGTAAAGAGTGATCGCTTAATCCATTCAACGCCAAGTCTTAAACACAGTGAATGCCGAGACTAACAAATATGCTTCAAATATGATATTTCCAATATATTTTAAAAGTATGATTAACATTTAAAAAATGTCTAGTTTTTGAGCACTCCAATACCATATCGCTTACTCCTTTCAAGAACGTCATAAATCAAAACACTTGATTTTTCAGGAGAACGTTTTAAATGTTTTA
>NW_028281705.1:557500-572500 GCF_059751285.1 Brachycentrus maculatus | reverse complement strand
TGACTAAGAAAATATATGTGGCGAATGTGAGAGGGAAAACAGAACGTGGACGACCGAAAAAGACTTGGCACGATCAGATCAATCAGAACCTAAAATCTGGCGGTGTCAAAAGTCTGCGTAATCGGAGGGCATGTATGTCTAGATGTATGGATGTGAAGGAGGCGAGGAGTGTATGTCAGGACAGAAGAGTGTGGCGTTCCATCCTCTCTGCCTATCCTTGCGGGGAAACGGCGTTATGGTAGTAGTAGTAGTATATATATATATATATATATATATATATATATATATATATATATATATATATATATATATATATATATATATATATATATATATATATATATATATATATATATATATATATATATATATATATATATATATATATATATATATTTGTATTTAAACCTTTATCCGCATCCTAATGGTGCATAGGAAACTGCATCATATAAACACAGTGTTATCTTCATCGTTAACACACCTCATAAAATTATAACTTTTACTGTTTTACCAATAAATATAGTACATATAACTATTATGCACGTATTTTATCGTGTCTAGACCAGAAATGTGATCAATTGACAAGAAACTTGAAAAAATAACTCAATAAAACATTAAACCTGGGAAGTAAAGTTTTGATTTTTAACAGATTTTAGTTGATATTTTAATCAAAAGGATAATTCCATCCTTACAGGGACATCTTTGGTCAAGTGTCGTCAGTAAATTTGAATAAAAATTATAAGAAATAATGCATTACATAAAGCTTTTTCTACTGATTTTTAGATATCACACTTAATAGAAGACTTAAGGCATGACCATATCAAAGAGTCCAGTTAGATGCAAATTAGTTGTAAACAACAGAACCGTTGAACAGGTGATGAAGTTCAAGTATCTCGGAGTTGACATCAGTAGCTACGGTGATCTATATCAGTGCTCTGCAACCTTTTCTCACCTATGACACACTAAAATCCTTCCTATTGTTCCGCGGCACACCAAAAGCTTAAATATATATAGACCAATGAAAAATTATTTTATTGTAGTAATTATTATCTGCCTCCGTAGTGTAATGGTCAGCACGCTCAGCTACCGTTCTGGAGGTCCCGGGTTCGATTCCCAGGGGGAGGGTTAAATAAATATAAATGATTTTTTCAGTCTAATATTTCTTGATATTATTTTTTGACATCTCATCAAAGATGAAGAAGAATATGGAAGTCTGGGCATTTACGGGGCTTACGACCGTCATAGGCTGGTTTAAGTGATCACTTTACACACGTGTAACATTCACCAATTCTACCCATTACTGACAACCACACTACTCAAATTCTTGGAAGTTCTATATATATGAACCAATTTAGAAACATTGTTCTTGAATCACTAGAACTTCACTAGAGACATCTATTGGTGAGATGTAAAGAAGCTTTTTTATTAAGCAGAAACTCTTATATTAGAATTGGTGAATGTTACACGTGTGTAAAGTGATCACTTAAACCAGCCTATGACGGTCGTAAGCCCCGTAAATGCCCAGACTTCCATATTCTTCTTCATCTTCGATGAGATGTCAAAAAATAATATGAAAATAACTCCTGTAATTGGAGATAATCCAGATTTTGTTAACAAGTATTTGGACACACTCAAAATGTTGTTAATATTTATTCCATACTACCCTGGCCTGGTACCTGAAGCGGAGGGCTAATCACCTTTCCTTCATGTGTTAACTATCAAGATAACACTGCGCTTATATGATGCAGTGCCCTATGCACCATTGGGGTGCGGACAAGGGTTGAGAGAGAGAGAATTATTATATCCTACATTTTGAAAAACAAACAATATTATGAAAAATAATTCGTCATCGTGTATTAAATACAAAATGAAAAACTGTAAAATGTCATATACATTCAATTTGATCGCGGCACACCTGTATCCGGCTCATGGCACACCAGTGTGCCACGGCACACCGGTTGCGGAGCTCTGGTCTATATGGTGAGACTCAGAAACAAATAAGCAAGGCTGCAGTTATATCCGAATGCTTTAGAAACTCGGTGTGGAAGAAAAAACACACGAGAATAGAAAGTAACATGAAAATATACAAAACATGTGTTGGACCAATAGCCACTTATGGGATTGAGGCAAGAGCAGATACTTCCAGAACAAAATCTCCACTTGGAACCACCGAGATGAAGACTCCCCGATCCACAGCCGGAAACACATTGCGAGACCGAGTAAGGAATACCGACATCCGGGGCATGTGCAAGACGGAGGATATCGTGAGGCGGGGACGACAACGAAGGCGATACTGGAAGGAACATATAAACAGAATGTCAGAAGACAGACTTCCACGTATCGCCCTCCGAGGCAACCCTGAAGGACGCAGACCCCCAGGCAGACCTCCGAAAAGATGGAAACACAGCTGGGAGTCAACATCCTTAGAGCGACATGCGGAGGCACAAACAGATCCCTAGGATCTACAAAAAGAAGAAGAAGAAGACAATAAAGTATCTTATAATATGAATTACCACAGATGGGGGCGTGGCTTAAACTGCGGCTGATTTGCGAATGTAAAAACATACCTACCGCCAAAGTTTGGCGGCAGGTACGCCGATGGGTTAAACATCACATGTTATATAAATATTTTCCCATTATATTAATTTTAATAATAAATCAATATTTAAAAAACTTTTTTTTAAAGACAGAAAAAGTTTGCGTGTTTTTTGGACATCCTTGTTTTGTTCTTCTGATCACATTAGCCAAACATGCTTTCTCTCCCATTATCCATTCGCTTCGCAAGTCCATACCGCTTTTAAAAACATTTTTTAGTGCTTCACCTGATTCCCAATTCCGCCTCACTTTCTTTCCGATATTTCGTTTAAATGTATTGAATAATTTAAATTTGGTATTCTATTCTCTCTGCCTACCCCTGCACTGTAGCGGCGTGATGGTTAGTTAGTTAAATCCGAAATACAATCAACAAAAAAATTACTTATTGAAAATAACATACAATTTATAAGTAGGTACCAAACGATTTTTGAACATAGACATAAATATTTTATCTGCACGTATCCACCTTAAAATATATTCTTTCTAGTTTTTTGTCTATGTCACCTGCGAGTTTAGTGATGGGCTACTCCACCGATATCAATAGTCGAAGTGTCGAGAGATGGTTGAAAAATCGGTTACGTTTGTGTTGTTTGATTCTTTATCTCAAATTGATATATTCGTCTGGTAGTCAATTAGTATAATTCCGAGTATGTAACACATAGAATGTTAGAATTTTTGGCATGTGATGGTCACAACTATCGGTAAAAAAAGGCTTTTCAGTTGGCTTGGCCATGTACTTCGCATGTCTGCCGAGAGCCGTCATCAAGCTCGCCTCCTTTACAAGGCATCAGGTTCCCGACCACTGCTGACAATTCGTCGGCAGTTCTCGTCAGAACTTCATGACGTGGACCTGACTTGGAAGGATCCAAGGCAGCTTGCTGCTGACAAAAAGCCTGGATACAGTTGTGGACTTCATTTGTTCTACATAGGGAGTGGATATGGTTTAATAATAATCATATACATTGTAATATATAGAACCTGTTGCCAACAAGCAAATATACAAAAGCAAATACATTTGCGCCATCTGTTTTTTTTTCTCCATTTTAAAAATATAAAGACTGCAAGATTGATCGCATTTATGCAGAAGCAGTCGTGTAAACAAAACATCCATCCAATATTTTTTTCTAATCTAGGGCGAAAGTTTCATGAAGTGCCCACGTCATCAGTTCAAGTAATCATTATAACGATTATGAAGTCTATATTTGACCTGATGATGGAATACTTTTTCCAAAACCGGTAGTCATGTAGCAGTGTTTTTAAGTGGTATTTAGACAGTGAACGATGTATGATAAGGAAAGTGTAACAAGGGTTATTTAAAGTCCTCTATGCAGTGTTTGTTCGCCTCCGTGATGTAGTGGTTAGCGTGTTAAGCTACCGCGCTGGAGCTCCTGGGTTCGATTTCCAGATGGGGAGTTGTTAATAAATATTAGTGATTTTACACTCTAATATTTATTCAATATTAACCTGGACTGCTCCCTGAAGCGCAAGAATGATCACCTTGCCTTCATGTAAGTAACGATCAAGATAACATTGCGTAAATACAAAGCAGTGCCTTATGCACCATTGGGTGCTGATAAGCGTTAGAAAATTGAGTATTTGACAAGCTTAAGAATACATTATTCATATAATGTATTAAGGTGGAGACTGATCGGAGCATTTCGTCGTAACATCGATCGCGGCGAGCATCAGCGAGCATCCGAAACTGTGGATGGAGCGCTCGGCTCGCTGTACTGACTGCCTGAATGCTCGCATCGTTACGTGTTACGTTACGACCAAATGTTCCAGTCAGTATCCACCTTTATGCTAAATTTTAGTGCCGAGGTGCTTGCTATTTAGTCCGGCAAAATTTGTTTTTATTAGTTTATATTTAAATCATTCATAAAATCTGAGCACCCCAGGGCTTGTTCAGTTGAATTTGAATTTAAGTTAGTTGTGTAGCCTACAGTGAGTGGATTTATTCTTTATGTTTCAAGTTATTAAAACATCATGTAGTTCATGAGTGAAAATTCTAGCAAAAACACTCGCGATTTTATAATAATACATATTTAAACGTTTGAATAGCTGAAGCGAGTGGCGCATAATAGACCAGAATGGTGATAAAGGAATCGTTTGTTGCTGCAAACCAATCCACAAGATTGAGACCACAAAAGACATGTAATTATAATTTACATTTGAAAAAACACTAGCAATCATCCATCAACCGAACTATCATCCGAACAAATCGATTATTCGATTATCGTGATTATTTATTTCAATAACCTCACTAAATGTCAGAAAACCGACAAATGGCGGTATACAGTGCAGCGGAAGTTTGTTGACGTTTATCATTCGTGTTAGTTAGACTGTTCTCCATTAGTTAACCGCAAACGTGCATATTTATTTATGAAAACAGTGCTTAAAGACGTGGTTTGATTATAATATTGGTGTTTTTATTGTTAAATTAGTGGCTATTCGTATTTGGCGGGAGGAGGAATTCCAACCTCAAAATGACGGGCGTTCTTTTCGAGGATATTTTCAACATTAAGGATATGGATCCCGAGGGGAAAAAGTTCGACAGGGCGAGCAGACTGCACTGCGAGTCAGAATCCTTCAAGATGGACCTCATTCTTGACATCAATTCCTGGCTATACCCGATGGAGCTCGGCGACAAATTTAGGTTAGGTCAACATTTTTTTAAAAACCTTTTAACTGCCGGCAGGTACATGTACGGCGGTACCCAGCACGCCGCGAATTTTACGACAAAAATAAAACCTTCTAAACATATTGTTATTGAAAGTGTATTAACGTTTATTTATAAAACTTGCCAAATAAATGAAGAGCGCGCCAGTCGTGCAGTCATTTATCCATTATCATAAAATTAATTGTTCATGGTGCAGGTTTGTCACAAAATTTATCATAGAAAATATGAAAACTAAATTATATGTCAAAAATAATTGTTTCTGTTAGTTTAATATTAAAAGTATACACACACACTGATTTAAAAAAAATTAAAAATTAAAAATCATCAGAATCCACACTAAAATCACTGTCATCAGATTCGGCAGTGACGGCAACTCGGGGATTATTGGACAACCCTGAGCGCCATCAGTTGTTCCGACGACAAAGCTATCTTTAATTTACGTTTAAAGTGGTAAAAACAAATTCTGTTTGAATTCTAAGTATGCAAAGACATTCTCAATAGATGTCACTATGCGTTCAATATATTTGTACATTTTAAATAATTGATTTTCTTTACTAAAAGCCCATTTGAAACGGCGCGTCATAAGACATAATTTTTGTATGAGCGGCGTTCTGATCACAGAAAATTATGCGTCTTAATACGCTCTTGGCAGTTAATACATTCTGAGGTATCTCTACATGAGAGAGTGCGGATGTTATCCTCGGCTCTACTTGACCCAGTTTCTTCAGGGTATGCTCGGCTACAGCAGTCTAGAGACTAGAAGGAATGTGTATTTGATTACGCATTTTTATCGATTGTTGCGCGGTATGATGGATAATCCTGAAATTATCCGGAACATTGGTCTGTATGTTCCCGATAGTTAGCTAAGACAGCGTCGGCATAGATTGTTTCACATTCCTATACACAGGACCAACCTGCCGATGGTTATGCCTGCAGGAAGAGCTACCGCTATGTTGAACAATATCTCATTGGATATGGATCTGTTCCATGTGTCTGAAGGAGTTCTCCGAAGTCGGATTCTTGTACACCTTTAGCAATAGTATTCTTGCTTATTTTCTATTTTTGTTAATGTATACGATTTAAATTTACGTTGTGTATATTATCTATAAATAAATTGAATTGAATTGAATTGAATGTATAAACTTTTAAGCATCATGATTCTACTCGGGCTTGTTAGTATTTTTAAAAATTTAAACAATTCAGAAATCAAATAAACGCCAAAGACTTTTCAAATTGCTTTTACATAAAAAAAGGTCCAATTTTAACCTTATAACCGCGTTAACTTTGTTCCTAAGAGACGCCCGTGCGCGGCAGTATTTCGCCGTTTTTTAAATGATTACTTTTATCATGTATTTAGTTAAGAAACGATTTATTTTCCTAAACAAAAACGTTCAATGGGATTTATTGTGCCTTTTTGGTACTCTATAATACACGCGTGTCACATTATTCTTGAAATATATCGTAATATAAACAAATTAGATCGTAACATAAATAAATCAAAACACGCATCGTGTGTCACTCTTAACCCACTGGCGATGCGTAGCGTCGAGAGTGAGACAGATATAGGGCATGATTATGGCGCAGATTAATTACCGACCGCAAGAAAAATCAGGGATCTGTTCTTTTATTTATCCTTGTGATGTTACAAATTATTAGTCAGATATTTCAACAGATGTCATAAGGCCGAGGATTGACGTATTATTTTATCCAAAGTTCCACACCATGAAAAAATCCCTCCAAGTTGAACTGAGGTTGGAAACTTGGAGCAATGTAAAAACACAAACGCTTATGTCAGCCGCGTATGGGGCATGTTTTGTTAAAACACATACGGTTATGCGAGCCGCGTGGATCCGGTTAAAGTAATTGTATTAACCACGAAGCAACATCATTTCTCAAAAAACTCTTTATTTTTCGTGTAAATTAAATCAATAAAAAAGTGTTATTTTAAATATACACACTTTCTAAAATGGGGGGAGGAGGTGATACCGACTTACGCTAAAATATTTTGGTGTAATTGTTAAAAAAGTTCCCCGACCGCTGACGTTATGTTTTTTTTTTTAATCACCTAACGTCCAAGTGACTCTGAAATCTAGCTACGGCTTATGGAACACCGCTTATCATGACCCTACTCAGGCTTCAACTTTTTAAGTTTCACAGCCTATGCCTACCCGTGAGTGGATTTACTCTTTATGTTTAAAGTTACTATAATTTCATGTAATTCATGAGTGAAAATTCTGGGCAAAAACACTCGCTATCTCGCTAGAGGCGTGAGTTTATAAATTTTATTGATTCTAAATTAGCGGCGAAGTTACTTAGGTGTATGATTTTACTAGGATGTGAGTTTACTTACCGCTCACTCCTTTCAAGAACGTCATAAATCAAAAAACTTGATTTTTCAGGAGATCGTTTTTAAAGTTTAAAAATATAATGAAATGTATTAAAAATAAATATCGAGCCACGTTTTGAACTTTTTACTGTGCAACGGATGTTTTAAGGTAAAACCTGAATGTTTTTTCTCCATTTGAAAAATATTTAGTAAATTTAAAAAAATAATTAAACCATACCTTTTCTTCATAATGCAAAAACAACACTTTCTGCCCTGTAACGGGTAAATATTAAGTTAAAAATATGCCGCTTTTGCTGGGATATAGTACATTTTCTAGGTATTCCGAAAACATGCACAACTGAAAATTGACGATATTTGACGTTGTTGAAAGGAGTGAGCGATATTGGATTTTGGTAGCTGAAGGTTGTTTATGAATATAAAATGTACAAATACAGTTGCTTACAGATGGTTTTTTCAATTTTTTTGAGCATTCTCTTCTGCTGCAAGCTTTCTACGCAGCTCCTTAAATGAAATCATTTCAAAATATTGATTTTAGAATAAATTGATTAAAAATTGTTTAATATCCAAGAAAGAACACTTTCCATTCCTCGCCATAACACATCATTCTTCGGTAACTCCTTCTCTGTTGAAAGGAGTGTGCGATTTGTTAGCAACATTTACACCACTGAATAGGGCATTTTTAGGCACCAATAACACCATGAAAAAGGACTTTTTTGGGCAACAATTAATCTATTGAAAAGGGCGTTTACGGGGAACATTTACCCCATTCAATGAGAGATTTGTAGGCAACATTTACATTATTGAATAAGGCTTTTTTGGGCAACATTCACAGTATTGAATATGGCTTTTTTGATCTCCATTCACAATATTGAATAGGGCTTTTTTGATCTCCATTCGCATTATTGAATAGGGCTTTTTTGGGCACTATTCACAATATTAAATAGGGCTTTTTAGGCACCATTCACAATATTGAATAGGGCTTTTTTGGGCACCATTCACAATATTGAATATGTTTTTTTTGGGCACAATTCACAATATTAAATAGGGCTTTTTTGGGCACCATTCACAGTATTAAATAGGGCTTTTTTGGGCACCATTCACAGTATTGAATAGGGCTTTTTTGGGCACCATTCACAGTATTGAATAGGGCTTTTTTGGGTACCATTCACAATATTGAAAAGGGCATAACTCATCACCCATACAATGATCCCAAACTATAGAACAAATTGACGGGGAGCAGAATGAACTAGTACTGATTGTCTTGCTTATGTATCGACATTGTTCCAGGCTGGTTTTGGCGACTACCCTCCGCGAGGACGGCTATCCGGACGGGGGGGAGTGGAACCCGGAAGACAAGGAAGCCACAAGGCAGGACAGCTTTGAGTATGTCATGTACGGGAAGATCTACAGGTGCACTGGCCCTAATATTACTGTTTTTATTAAAATTACACACTTGAATATACCACTTTATCGAGTTTTATTTTTATTTACGACTAGTTT
Source organism: Brachycentrus maculatus (assembly GCF_059751285.1). NCBI lineage: Eukaryota > Metazoa > Arthropoda > Insecta > Trichoptera > Brachycentridae > Brachycentrus > Brachycentrus maculatus. The sequence goes on along the minus strand of NW_028281705.1, from coordinate 563,378 downwards.
CGAAAAGGACAGATGTTTTCATCTTCTGGTATGAATTAAAACAGTTTCGTTTTAATTTGTACCAGAAGATCAAAACATCTGTCGTTTTCGAAACTAGTCGTAAGTAAAAATAAAACTCGATAAGGCGGTATATTCAAATGTTTAATTTTAATATAATAATCATGTCATTCCACAAAGTTAATGGCCGAATCGACAACCAATATTACTCCACCGGGAAAATATATATTAGCGATTTTACACTCCTATATTCATAGGGCCGCCTCCCTAGTGCAATGGTCAGCACGCTCCGCTACCGTTCTGGAGGTCCCGGGTTCGATTCCCGAGGGGGGCCAAATAAATATTAGTGATTTTTTCACTGTAATGTTTATTCCATATTACCCTGGACTGGTACCTGCAGCGGAGGGCTGATCACCTTTCCTTCATGTGTAAAACGATCAAGATAACACTGCATTTATATGAAGCAGTGCCCTATGCACCATTGGGGTGCTGATAAGGGTTATATTATATATATAAATATATATAAAAAAAAAAATATAAAAAAAAAAATATATATATATATATATATATATATATATATATATATATATATATATATATATATATATATATATATATATATATATATATATATATATATATATATATATATATATATATATTTTATTCATTCAACACTTCCCTTACGGTGCTAAAAACTCCCGCGCGTTCCGGTGATGTGCATTTTGTACGCCATATGAAAATGTGGTTTAAAAACGGCAAAAATGTGAATATTCCTAAAAGTTGCTTTAACTGTTTAATTATTTTTTTAAAATATGCTAAATATTTTTCAAATGGAGAAAAAACATTCAGATTTTACCTGAAAAGATCTGTTGCACAGTAAACAGTTCAATAAGTGGCTCTATGTTTATTTTTATTACATTTTATTATATTTTTAAACTTTAAAAACGATCTCCTGAAAAATCAAGTTTTTGGTAGTTGACGTTGTTGAAAGGAGTGAGCGAAATACCACTTATGAGTGTCCGTCAATGTTTCATGTTTAGATAACCATTGTTCCGCATATGGTACTAATAGACTACTATTGTCTATTAGTACCATATGCTGTATTAGGAACTACGCTTGGATGGCTTGTCTCTGGCCAATATCTGTACCCGACGGATTCTCCAGTTCTTTGGACACGTTGCGCGTGGCAACGAGGATAGCCTGGAACGCCTAGTTGTGATCGGTAGCCTGGAGGGAAAGAGAGGGAGAGGAAGATCCCCCACACGATGGACCGATCAAATTAAGGCAGCAGCAGGCACCTCAGTGGTTGGAGCGCTACGTGCAGCGCAGTCAAGGGATAACTGGAGAAGAGTCATTGCTTCTGCAAGGGTCACAACCCTCAGCAATGAGGATTAAGACGGAGAAGAAGTACCATATGCAGAACAATGGTTATCTAATATACTAAGTTCAAGTATCCTCTTCCGTAGCGCAGAGGTCCCGGGTTCGATTCCTAGGGGGGTCAAAATAAATATGGCTGATTTTAATAGATTTATATTATCCACTGACACTTGGTGATGGAATTGCATTTTTAATTTATTATTAGATTAAAACCAATATTTTTAGCTTTTCCACTTTTTTATTTGACCAGCGACCGGGTTTCGTCGTTACCGACATCATCAGACTGGTCTGATCATGTGATCATCATCAGACTGGTCAGACCAGTCTGATGATGTCGGTAACGACGAAACCCGGTCGCTGGTCAAATAGAAAAAGTGGAAAAGCTAAAAATATTGGTTTTAATCTAATAATAAATGGCTGATTTTCACTCTCATATATATTTGATATCACCATCTAATATACCCTGGACTGGTACAAGAAGCGCAGGGCTGATCACCTTGCCTTTGTGCAATCAACGATTAACACACTATCCCCGGGCGGATTCGCATCTCGGATTCGCATCGCGGATTCGTATCTCAGAATTGAGATAAACATCTCTGAAAAGAAGTGATAACATTTAACCATGCACATATCGATGTAATATGTGATCAAAAGATGCCGCAAAAGTCAAAAGTCAAAGTGTTATTGGTGCCTAAAAATGCCCTATTCAATAGTGTAAATGTTGCCGAAAATCGCACACTCCTTTCAACAACGTCATATATTAAAAAAAAAATTGTCAATTTTCACTTGTGCATGTTTTCGGAATGTCCAGAAAACGTACTATATCCCAGCAAAAGCGGCACATTTTTAACTTAATATTTACCCGCTACAGGGCAGAAATTGTTGTTTTTGCATTATGAAGAAAAGGTATAGTTTAATTATTTTTTTAAAATTTACTACTTATTTTTCAAATGGAGAAAAAACATTCAAGTTTTACCTTAAAAGATCCGTTGCACAGTAAAAAGTTCAATGAGTGGCTCGATATTTATTTTTAATACATTTCATTATACAGTGGTGCCTCGCATAACGAACGCCTCGCACAGCGAACGCTGCACACAACGAACTTCCTTTTCGTTCATTTCACGATTCATACAACGAACTTCGCTTCACACAACGAACTTCGCTTCACACAACGAAGTCGCCCACTTCACACGATCACTGCCGATTTATTGCATCCTTCCGCGCAGGCAGTCGTTAGTCACTGAGCAGTACGCTTAACTTACGCACGTGTCGCAGCAATCGTTCATCATTACAACGAAGTCGCCCGATCTTCTACGATCACTGCCGATTAATTGCATCCTCCCGCGCAGGCAGTCGTTAGACTCGTTAGTCACTGCGTAGTACGCTTAACTTACGCACTTACTTTCAAAAAATTATTATGGATGAAGGATACTGCCCACAACAAGTGTTCAATGCCGATGAAACGGGTCTTTTCTGGAAAAGAATGCCGAGCAGAACCTTCATTACAAAAGAAGAGAAGAAATTGCCAGGACACAATATGGTAAGATGACATAAAAAAATTTATCTTTTTTTTATGTCATCTTACCATATTTTATGCTACAGAACGAATTATTTTTTTTAACATGTATTGTTATGGGAAAACGCGTTTCACATAACGAACTTTTCGCATAACGAACTTGCTCCTGGAACGAATTAAGTTCGTTGTGTGAGGCACCACTGTATTTTTAAACTTTAAAAACGATCTCCTGAATAATCAAGTTTTTTGATATATGACGTTCTTGAAAGGAGTGAGCGAGATATGATAGTATGTGATCCATATTGAATATCAAATCTCGTTCCAATCAATCCTTCACTGCATAGTGTATTAAATTTGTTACATACCAAAAAGTTAGTGTTATAACGTCCGTTTAAAAATATTAGCAACCATTCTTTGTTGTTCCTGATTAGATTCATTCATAACTCACGTATATACAGTGAAACCTCTACCTAGCATTTTAAAGGGACCTATTAAAATAAATTATGAATGCGGGAAAACAATGAATGCGGGATTAAGAGGTAAATACGCAAATAGATACGACCAAGTAAAGATACCGTCCTCCCAATCTGCATAACCATTCGTAGGCTAAAATTCTAAGAAGAATACATGTTTCAGATGCAAATGTATTTAATTAAAAAAAATACAAACCTGAATAGATTTTTAAAAAATCCTTTGGTTTTTTGACTGTTTTATTTTCGTAAGTCAATATTATATTTTCGGCTTTGCTAATAGTATTTTTTTCAGCGTCGGTTATTGAATGTGCGTTGTAGAAAGTTTTCTTTCAAAGAGTGCGCACGCTTCTGGAGATGCAGGTACAGGCAGCGGCTCCTTTTCATCAATATCGACCTCTCCTGCTATCGGTTACACGAGCTTTCCATAGTTTCTATCCCATACGTTGCCGTTGAATGTAAAAAAATTGATAATAATGTAAAAAAAAAACAGACAAAATGTATCAAATATGCAGCTTAATTCAAACGATAAATGGTGATAGAGAAACAATCGATGCGGTTTAGTTAAGTATGAAATTAAGTCGGGAGAGAGGAAATAAATGACACATCCAAGAAATCGATTATTCGAGGAACGATAGATAGAGGTTCCACTGTTGTTCATAATTTAGCCAAAAGACGCGCTATGAACGCCAAAATAATAACTTCGCTTGTATCTCCAAGACGAACTGTCAATGCAGTCATGCAAAAAAAGTCACGCAGCGAAGGGTTAAAAAATAAAATTGACCGTGTGGTACGTTTCCAGGATAGAGGGGGACGAGGCGGCGACGGAGCCCTCGTCGCGGCTGGCCGCGTACGTCAGCTTCGGGGGGCTGCTCATGCGACTGCAGGGGGACGCCAACAACCTGCACGGCTTCGAGGTGGACCAGCACATATACCTGCTCATGAAGAAGCTGGCCTTCTAGCCCCAAACAAACCACCCATCGCAATGCCATTCCAACCCTTCCCTTAGAGCGCTTGCACCCTACGCGGAATCTCACTTCCAACCCTTATCTGCACCCAACGGCACCCTTATGGCACTACGTTGTACAGATATTTTATTCATTGTTTCGGCATTTACTTTATGGTAAGACATGTGACAATGATTAAAGAAAACACTGGTTTTTATACCACTTGAGTTTTAATAAAGACTACTAGTTTCAGAAGCTTAACTTCCATCATTCAGGTCTGAATAATAATTAAACCATGTCCGCTCCCTAGGTGGAGCATATGGAGTCCACAAACTGTCTCCAAGGCTTTTCTGTCGGCTGCCAGCTCCCTCGCATCCTCCCAAGTCAGATCCGCGTCCCGAAGTCCTGACGAGAACTGCCGACGAATTGTCAGCAGTGGTCGGAGCCTGATGCCTTGTAAAGGAGGCGAGCTTGATGGCGGCTCTCGGGAGGCATGCGGAGTACACGGCCAAGCCGACTGAATCGCCTTTTCTTGACGACAGTTGTGACCAAGATTGGCTGCGTCCTACGCCTTATCTCTTCATTCCTCACAAAGTCAAACCACAGCGCGCCTAAATTTCTCCGCAGACACCTATTCTAATAATAACTTCCATTATTATTCAGACCTGAAGTTATTACTGAGACCTGAATGATGGAAGTGTAGCTTCTGAAACTAGTAGTCTTTAATAAAACTCAAGTGGTATAAAAACAAGTGTTTTCCTTAATCATTGTAACATTGTACAGACGCATTGTCATCTTGATCATTAGCACGCGAAGGAAAGGTGATCAGCCCTCCGCTTCAGGTACCAGTCCAGGGTCTTCTTCCTCGTCTTATTCCTCATTGCTGAGGGTTGTGACCCTTACAAAAGCGATGACTCTTCTCCAGTTATCCCTTGCCTGCGCTGCACGTAGCGCTCCAACCACCGAGGTGCCTGCTGCTGCCTTAATTTGATCGGTCCATCGTGTGGGGATCTTCCTCTCCCTCTCTTTCCCTCCAGGCTACCGATCACAACTAGTCGTTCCAGGCTTTCTTCCTTGCCACGCACAACGTGTCCAAAGAAGTGGAGAATCCGTCGGGTACAGATATTGGCCAGAGTCAAGCCATCCAAGCGTAGTTCCTGGCAAATGGATATTATAATACTTTCGTGTAATAAGTGATTATATTACGGGGGAATACAAAGATTGTGAGCCCGCATCTATCATATTTTATATTGATATTCTCATTTTAAAAGTGGAGTTGTAGTAAATACATATCAAGGGGAATGTTAATACAGTACAGTCTTGTTGTTCCGGAGTCGGATTGACGGGGAAATGTATTATCCGGGATTCTTACAAATATCGTTTGACATCTCAACATAGATGAAGAAGAATATGGAAGTCTGGGCATTGACAGAGCTGTCTATGGTAGTATGAGAGACATCTATGTTGACATATCCAATATATTGTATTTCATACACTTTGTGGTAAGACATGATGATATTGTAAAAGAAAAACATTTGGTTTTTTACCACTTGAGTTTCTTTTATGAT
>NW_028281705.1:520000-555000 GCF_059751285.1 Brachycentrus maculatus | reverse complement strand
GTCCCGAGTGACAATCGGTGACCATGTGGGCACCTCGTATGCACGCGTAGCTGCATTGAGTGCATACAGATATGCACCGAGTGTTTATACGCTGACCATATGGGCACCTTGCATGCACGCTTAGTGTGTACAGATATGTCCCGAGTGACAATCGGTGACCATGTGGGCACCTCGTATGCACGCGTAGCTGCATTGAGTGCATACAGATATGCACCGAGTGTTTATACGCTGACCATATGGGCACCTTGCATGCACGCTTAGTGTGTACAGATATGTCCCGAGTGACAATCGGTGACCATGTGGGCACCTCGTATGCACGCGTAGCTGCATTGAGTGCATACAGATATGCACCGAGTGTTTATACGCTGACCATATGGGCACCTTGCATGCACGCTTAGTGTGTACAGATATGTCCCGAGTGACAATCGGTGACCATGTGGGCACCTCGTATGCACGCGTAGCTGCATTGAGTGCATACAGATATGCACCGAGTGTTTATACGCTGACCATATGGGCACCTTGCATGCACGCTTAGTGTGTACAGATATGTCCCGAGTGACAATCGGTGACCATGTGGGCACCTCGTATGCACGCGTAGCTGCATTGAGTGCATACAGATATGCACCGAGTGTTTATACGCTGACCATATGGGCACCTTGCATGCACGCTTAGTGTGTACAGATATGTCCCGAGTGACAATCGGTGACCATGTGGGCACCTCGTATGCACGCGTAGCTGCATTGAGTGCATACAGATATGCACCGAGTGTTTATACGCTGACCATATGGGCACCTTGCATGCACGCTTAGTGTGTACAGATATGTCCCGAGTGACAATCGGTGACCATGTGGGCACCTCGTATGCACGCGTAGCTGCATTGAGTGCATACAGATATGCACCGAGTGTTTATACGCTGACCATATGGGCACCTTGCATGCACGCTTAGTGTGTACAGATATGTCCCGAGTGACAATCGGTGACCATGTGGGCACCTCGTATGCACGCGTAGCTGCATTGAGTGCATACAGATATGCACCGAGTGTTTATACGCTGACCATATGGGCACCTTGCATGCACGCTTAGTGTGTACAGATATGTCCCGAGTGACAATCGGTGACCATGTGGGCACCTCGTATGCACGCGTAGCTGCATTGAGTGCATACAGATATGCACCGAGTGTTTATACGCTGACCATATGGGCACCTTGCATGCACGCTTAGTGTGTACAGATATGTCCCGAGTGACAATCGGTGACCATGTGGGCACCTCGTATGCACGCGTAGCTGCATTGAGTGCATACAGATATGCACCGAGTGTTTATACGCTGACCATATGGGCACCTTGCATGCACGCTTAGTGTGTACAGATATGTCCCGAGTGACAATCGGTGACCATGTGGGCACCTCGTATGCACGCGTAGCTGCATTGAGTGCATACAGATATGCACCGAGTGTTTATACGCTGACCATATGGGCACCTTGCATGCACGCTTAGTGTGTACAGATATGTCCCGAGTGACAATCGGTGACCATGTGGGCACCTCGTATGCACGCGTAGCTGCATTGAGTGCATACAGATATGCACCGAGTGTTTATACGCTGACCATATGGGCACCTTGCATGCACGCTTAGTGTGTACAGATATGTCCCGAGTGACAATCGGTGACCATGTGGGCACCTCGTATGCACGCGTAGCTGCATTGAGTGCATACAGATATGCACCGAGTGTTTATACGCTGACCATATGGGCACCTTGCATGCACGCTTAGTGTGTACAGATATGTCCCGAGTGACAATCGGTGACCATGTGGGCACCTCGTATGCACGCGTAGCTGCATTAAGTGCATACAGATATGCACCGAGTGTTTATACGCTGACCATATGGGCACCTTGCATGCACGCTTAGTGTGTACAGATATGTCCCGAGTGACAATCGGTGACCATGTGGGCACCTCGTATGCACGCGTAGCTGCATTGAGTGCATACAGATATGCACCGAGTGTTTATACGCTGACCATATGGGCACCTTGCATGCACGCTTAGTGTGTACAGATATGTCCCGAGTGACAATCGGTGACCATGTGGGCACCTCGTATGCACGCGTAGCTGCATTGAGTGCATACAGATATGCACCGAGTGTTTATACGCTGACCATATGGGCACCTTGCATGCACGCTTAGTGTGTACAGATATGTCCCGAGTGACAATCGGTGACCATGTGGGCACCTCGTATGCACGCGTAGCTGCATTGAGTGCATACAGATATGCACCGAGTGTTTATACGCTGACCATATGGGCACCTTGCATGCACGCTTAGTGTGTACAGATATGTCCCGAGTGACAATCGGTGACCATGTGGGCACCTCGTATGCACGCGTAGCTGCATTGAGTGCATACAGATATGCACCGAGTGTTTATACGCTGACCATATGGGCACCTTGCATGCACGCTTAGTGTGTACAGATATGTCCCGAGTGACAATCGGTGACCATGTGGGCACCTCGTATGCACGCGTAGCTGCATTGAGTGCATACAGATATGCACCGAGTGTTTATACGCTGACCATATGGGCACCTTGCATGCACGCTTAGTGTGTACAGATATGTCCCGAGTGACAATCGGTGACCATGTGGGCACCTCGTATGCACGCGTAGCTGCATTGAGTGCATACAGATATGCACCGAGTGTTTATACGCTGACCATATGGGCACCTTGCATGCACGCTTAGTGTGTACAGATATGTCCCGAGTGACAATCGGTGACCATGTGGGCACCTCGTATGCACGCGTAGCTGCATTGAGTGCATACAGATATGCACCGAGTGTTTATACGCTGACCATATGGGCACCTTGCATGCACGCTTAGTGTGTACAGATATGTCCCGAGTGACAATCGGTGACCATGTGGGCACCTCGTATGCACGCGTAGCTGCATTGAGTGCATACAGATATGCACCGAGTGTTTATACGCTGACCATATGGGCACCTTGCATGCACGCTTAGTGTGTACAGATATGTCCCGAGTGACAATCGGTGACCATGTGGGCACCTCGTATGCACGCGTAGCTGCATTGAGTGCATACAGATATGCACCGAGTGTTTATACGCTGACCATATGGGCACCTTGCATGCACGCTTAGTGTGTACAGATATGTCCCGAGTGACAATCGGTGACCATGTGGGCACCTCGTATGCACGCGTAGCTGCATTGAGTGCATACAGATATGCACCGAGTGTTTATACGCTGACCATATGGGCACCTTGCATGCACGCTTAGTGTGTACAGATATGTCCCGAGTGACAATCGGTGACCATGTGGGCACCTCGTATGCACGCGTAGCTGCATTGAGTGCATACAGATATGCACCGAGTGTTTATACGCTGACCATATGGGCACCTTGCATGCACGCTTAGTGTGTACAGATATGTCCCGAGTGACAATCGGTGACCATGTGGGCACCTCGTATGCACGCGTAGCTGCATTGAGTGCATACAGATATGCACCGAGTGTTTATACGCTGACCATATGGGCACCTTGCATGCACGCTTAGTGTGTACAGATATGTCCCGAGTGACAATCGGTGACCATGTGGGCACCTCGTATGCACGCGTAGCTGCATTGAGTGCATACAGATATGCACCGAGTGTTTATACGCTGACCATATGGGCACCTTGCATGCACGCTTAGTGTGTACAGATATGTCCCGAGTGACAATCGGTGACCATGTGGGCACCTCGTATGCACGCGTAGCTGCATTGAGTGCATACAGATATGCACCGAGTGTTTATACGCTGACCATATGGGCACCTTGCATGCACGCTTAGTGTGTACAGATATGTCCCGAGTGACAATCGGTGACCATGTGGGCACCTCGTATGCACGCGTAGCTGCATTGAGTGCATACAGATATGCACCGAGTGTTTATACGCTGACCATATGGGCACCTTGCATGCACGCTTAGTGTGTACAGATATGTCCCGAGTGACAATCGGTGACCATGTGGGCACCTCGTATGCACGCGTAGCTGCATTGAGTGCATACAGATATGCACCGAGTGTTTATACGCTGACCATATGGGCACCTTGCATGCACGCTTAGTGTGTACAGATATGTCCCGAGTGACAATCGGTGACCATGTGGGCACCTCGTATGCACGCGTAGCTGCATTGAGTGCATACAGATATGCACCGAGTGTTTATACGCTGACCATATGGGCACCTTGCATGCACGCTTAGTGTGTACAGATATGCCCCGAGTGTCAATCGGTGACCATGTGGGCACCTCGTATGCACGCGTAGCTGCATTGAGTGCATACAGATAAGCCTCGAGTGTTCAAAGGTAGCCATAGCGGTGAGTAGTTGTGATTATTTGGTGAAGTTCATTATTTTATTCCGTCAAGTTAAAAAAGATTATTATCTATAAAGATTACACTATCCATAAAATTAAGAAAGGTGTCTTGAGATGGTTTGGACATGTAGAACGAATGAGAGAAGAAAGAACGCTAAAACAAATTAATGAGGCGAATGTAATTGGTAAAAGGAGCAGAGGAAGACAGAGAAAAACATGGTACGATCAGGTATGCCAAATACTTGAAAGTGGTCAGGTTAGGAGTCGTAACAATCGGCGGGTATGTATGAGGCGATGCATGAACGTGGAAGAGGCGAAGAATGTTTGCAAAGACAGAGTGGTGTGGCATTCTATTCTCTCTGCCTACCCCTGCGGAGAAGCGGCGTGATGGTAAGTCAGTTAGTCAAGTTGAAAAAGACATTATGTTTTGAAATCGCTTTATTACTGTGAAATACAGCTGGATGTAGTCGGATGTTATCGTAGCGATCCGGGCTAAATAAATCGGGATCCAGTAGAACTGACTCGGGCTAATGTTGCGGTGGTAGGTGGTGCGGTGCGAGAAGAACGAGGGAACTGCTCATTTTGCTGAAAACAGACAAATATTGGCGTTTCACGAAAATATAGTCAAATATCACATGTCATATGCGTATTCCAATACTCACACTGAATATCCATACAGAAGTTTCACTGCAAATAGATGAGTGTAAAGTTACAAACCTAATAAAATACTATTATGGTATTTTTTGTATTTTATATTAATACTTTTATTTAGTTCTACTTTTAATACGTATTGTATTCTTGCCAGTGCCCTTTACTATGACCTAAATTATATTGTATACCCAGACACAGGCCATGCCTTTGTGGGATCTTTTTTTTATATTTGAATTTATGTCACGTTTGTGTAATGCAAAAGAATTGAAAATAAAGATAACAAAAATAATAATTACCCTTCTGATTCAATTTTGCTCCTGCTTCTATCAGGACCTTCATCACATCCAGGTGACCCCCTTGGACCGCATAAACCAGGGCTGTGCGACCTGTAACCGAGGCATACATCAGTGCAGTCAGATGTGTAAGCTGAGGATACACCAGGCACTCGGACCTGCATCCGGGGATGTGTAACAGTGCACTCACACTAGTAGCCGAAGACATACAACACTGCAGTCGGAGCTATAACCGAGGACATACATCAGTTGATAAAAGTATAGGTTACCCTTTGCGTCTGCTTGGTCCACGAGTGCCCCCGCTGCCAATAATATGTTGACTGCATCCAAGTTTCCCTCTTTGGCAGCTACCATCAGCGGAGAAATACCTGCTAAAGAGAATATACATATAAAACCTTCATCCGTTTCTAGTATTAGATCTGAAGATCCACTTTGTTCAGGAACGTGACTCCTCCTGAGACGTTGGCGCCCAGCTATCCTTCCATCTCTCTGGAGGTGTTCCGGGAAGGGGGTGACCCGGTGGCATCTCGTTATCCGCAATGCATGGGATCCTTGATTGATCCAACTTTTTGACACGGTCTCTCCATATGTTATTCTTTCTCTACTCCATCGCACGACACGTTCGGTCTCACAGGTCTGCCTATTATCTTCGTTTGGAATTCTCTCAGTCGAGGGTTCTCCGTGTGATAGCCCTTTTTATCACTTTGGCTAGAGATTTCACTATTTATTTCATCATACAAAGTTTCACATAAAACATTAAAACATACTATTTCTATCTGCCCACTTCCATTGTCAACTCATGAGTTTGGAGGGTTTAGTGACTTTAGAGATAGTGGAAGCAGGTTGTACAACTTTATTGCATAATCATCAATGTTCCTTCGACCGAAAGAGGTATACGAGTAGGTATGTTACATTTTGTTTGATGTGTTACTGCGTTATGGATCTTTTAGTTCTATGGACATTATGTATACTTTATAGTAAAACCGAGTGTTGTTTTATTGCTAACTTGGCTAGAGATATCATCATCCACTCGGGTCACGATAAGATTCTACCGAGATGCTAATATGGAAGTCCGAGTACTACAGGGCTCACATTTACACTGGCTGGTTCCAGTGATAGCGGCGCGAAATTATTCATTCTATCTATGATAAATAAACGACTTCCGATGGATTTCATAATTTTTTATCCTCTCCCGCAGCGCGTCTTGGCTACCCCATTAGAGGTTACGGGTTGGATTCCCGAAGGGACACAACAGACAAGAGTAATGGTCCACTCAATATCCCTAGGACTGAAGCGCGGGGCTGATCACCTTACCACCTTCTTGTGATTAATGATCAATATAACAGTGCTTAAGCTCGATGAGGCGTGTTATTCTCTCTGCCTTCCCCTGCGGGGAAGCGGCGTGATGGTTGTTTACCTTTAACTCCCCCTTTTCCTGTAGCCCTATTAGGAGAAGTTGGGACAGAATGGTGGCTGCTCGTTGTTGGGGCCTGTTTCTTAGTTTTATCCTTCTTCGGAGGCGCCTTGTGCTGTCCATATGCTCCACCTGGGGAGATTAATAGATTTATTGAAATAAGTAACTTAACAGTAAAACCTCAAGGCGTAGGTAAATGTTCCCACTGTGATATAAAATTATAAAAAGTAAATAAAAAATACCAAAAAAACTGACTCCACAGATACAGTTTTGTCCGCAGAAACGTACTCCCGGACAGGTCAAACTAGGTTGATCAAATCACATGTGAAAATGTATCATTTTGAAAATTATCGTAGAAAACTAACTAACCATCACGCCGCCTCCTAGCGGCGGTAGGCAGACAGAATAGAACCCCACATCTTCTGTCTTGGCAAACAATCTTCGAATGTTCCGCATTCATGCATCTCCTCATACGTACCTACCCGCTTATTATTCCGACTCCTGACCTGACCACATTTGCACATATATATGATTAACTGTTCTCCCACTCTCACTTGATTCACATGCCCAAACCATCTCGACACACCTTCCTTAGTTGGCTGGGTAATGCTTATCTCAGCCTTGCACCCATTCCTAGTGTCTAACGAGAGATCACATTCCGACTGCATTCAGTCTTCTCTCATCCTTCTATGCTCCACTTCCATACATTACCGGGACAGTACTGCTTAGCTTTCCCTGATGGGGTTTAATTTGATAACACTGAATTCAGGGCACCATTTACTCTCCTTTCTACAACTTATGTCTTTATCAATATTGAAGGATTTCATTAATTGATTCGGCAGTCACTTTGTGGTAAAATCTATCCATTGAATCCGATGTAGAGTATGATATTTGTCCATCATGTTTGTAATAGTGATGATTTAGTATCTCGCACTTAACAACAAGACTCAGTACCCGTGTCCTGGCGGTGTTGCTGCAGGGTTTCCAGGGACGGGGCGGGGCCGGCTCGGGCAGTCAGGGCGTCCTCCAGCTCCTTAACTTTCTGCTCCAACTCGGTCGTCTTGCGTTCTGAGGATCAAATAGTAAGTCACTTGTCATCTCACGTCTGCAAGTTGGAAAGCTGTCATCGTATAAGTCAATTTATTTATGAAGATTCTGAATCAGTACCCGTGTCTTGGCGGAGTTGCTGCAGGGTTTCCAGGGATGGGGCGGGGCTGGCTCGGGCAGCAAGGGCGTTCTCCAGCTCCTTAACTTTCTGCTCCAACTCGGTCGTCTTGCGTTCTGAGGATCAAACAGTAAGTCACTTTTCATCTCTCTTTGGAAAAGTTGGAAAGCTGTCTTCGTATAAGTCAATTTATTTATGAAGATTCTGAATCAATACCCGTGTCTTGGCGGTGTTGCTGCAGAGTTTCGGCGTGTTCAGCTTGCACCCTTTCCAGGGACAGAGCGGAGCTGCTAGGAGCGGCTAGGGCAGTCAGGGCGTCCTCCAGCTCCTTAACTTTCTTCTCCCATGGTGCAGTGTGTTGCAACACCTCCCGTTCTGAGGAACAAATAGTAAGTCGGTATAGTGGGATCGCCAGCCGAGCCTCCTGTCCGCAGTTTGCAGAGAAGTCTGTACGTAAGGAAGAGAAGATGGAAATGAGAAATATGGAACATACGTTGGATCGAAGCTCAAACTTTGAACATTTTTATGTCTCGACTTTCTATATTCATTTCAACAGGTCCGAAGAAGAAGAAGAAGAATAGCACTAGATTTTCCATTCTTATAAGAATGTAAAATCTAGTTCTATAGAACTAGATTTTACATTCCTATAAAACTATACTCTGCCTCCGTAGTGCAATGGTCAGCACGCTTAGCTACCGTTCTGGAGGTCCCGAGTTCGATTCATAGTTAAATAAATTTAAGTGATTTTTCATTCTAATATTTATTCAATATTACCCTGGAGGTGCCTGAAGCGGTGGGCTAATCACTTTTCCTTCATGTGTAAACAACGCTGATCAAGTGTTTGATGCAGTGCCCTATGCACCATTGGGGTGCGGATAAGGGTTGGCAGAAGAAGAAGAATAGCACTAGATTCCACATGTCCACAGAACTACATTACACATTCTTTGCACGATACAACATTAGCTATATCCATAACACGTTCAGTCCAGCAGGTATTAGGAAGAGTCCTCTACTTATTTCCTGTAAAACGTCGCCTCATTTTCGGGAACGGTATTTACTTCTTATGTTTTATTTTGTAGCGTGCACACATCTACTAGTAAATATATTAGTCTAGATTCAAGTAGGTACTTGTTGTGGGTATACTTATGTGAAAGTGTATAGTTGGTAGGAAATGTTTACATTCCACTGGTTGTGAATACATTTACTGGCTTATACTTACTGCCTATTTCCAACTCCAGACAAGCTACTACTTCCTTGTGACCACGTTCTTTAGCCAGGTCGAGTGGTGTATCACCTAAAAACATTGAAAATTATAAAATAGTTTCACAAGAGCGGAGCTTGTACATTAAGCCTGGACACCCTCGGCATCTTGGTGCGGAATGAAGGTAGAAAGACAGAAATGACTTGTTCACTGGCAGACATTGAATCGTGTAAGTACATACATAACATAATGGGGGTAATATGAACAATGTGCATTATTCGGGCATTTTGAACCAGCGCTTACCGGAAACTGGATTTTTATGTTGGATTATTATACTCGTGTACCAATGTTCCCATCCGTGAATGTTTTCACTATATCCACACCTATCCGCTACGCAACAAAGCTAATATGAGGAAAGAAATTACAAGTCCACGACGAGTTCCTTGTGTGTGAAGTTGAAGGGACTGAATCGTCAATGCGATAAAAAATTTCCTCGATCCGACATAGATGGCTGTTGTGAACTCATATGTCTGCGTCACGAGGTCGGCCGATATATCTGCGCGGGAGATTAAAATATCGCTCACTCCTTTCAAAAACGTCATGAATCAAAAATTGTAAATTTTCAGTTGCGCGTGTTTTCGGAATGTCCAGAAAATGTACTATATCCCAGCAAAAGCGGCATATTTTTAATTTAATATTTAACCGCTACAGGGCAGAAAGTGTTGTTTTTGCATTTTGAGGAAAAGGCATTGTTTAATTATTTTTTTCACTAAACTAAATATTTTTCAAATGGAGAAAAAAACTTTAGATTTTACCTAAAAAGATCTGTTGCACAGTAAAAAGTTCAGTAAGTGGCTTGATATTTATTTTAAATACATTGTTTTATATTCTTATACTTTAAAAACGTTCTCCTGAAAAATCAAGTATTTTGATTTATGACGTTCTTGAAAGGAGTGAGCGATATAATAAATAGCAAAATAAATTGCACTTCAAAGCACTTTTAAAAATATTCCCATTGTGATTCAATTGTTTTATTTCTCTCTTTCAAAATTTTCATTTTTGTACAAAAGTCAGACGGTGACCATTTAATTTAAATCCTGATGATGGTATGATTATTCCGAAACCGGTAGTAACGAATTAAATTCGTTTGAAAATGACATAACTAGGCGAAACTATTGTCACAAAATGACTTTTTTATGTGTTTTTCAACTGTAAAATGCAACTTAGTAGATTCAAATAATCAGTGCTTGATTTTAATATATAGACCTTTGATATATAATATATAAAAGGTCTTTATGCACCATTTGCAAATAAATCTATATTTCCGTTTCTGCTAGTTGGTGATGATTGATGTAACCTATACACCAGGGGTTCCCAATCTTTTTCACGCACTTACAAGTTTATTATTTTGTCACGGTGCCCTACTTAAGTAAGCTATTGGGAATAGATATAATGACTATATGTGTGTATATATATATATATATATATATATATATATATATATATATATATATATATATATATATATATATATATATATATATATATATATATATATATATATATATATATATATATATATATATATATATATATATATATATATATATATATATATATATATATATATATATATATATATATATATATATATATATATATATATATATATATATATATATATATATATATATATATATATATATATATATATATATATATATATATATATATATATATATATATATATATATATATATATGAATATCATCATCATCTTCTAAAGGCAGCGCCTTGTTGTGTCAGCCACTTGTCTCTGTCAGTCGCCATCCTCTTGAGCTGCGAATAGGAGGAGACGTCCATGAGCCGCTTCAAATCCTGGAAGTATGAAGTTCTTGGGCGGCCTCTTGTTCGTTTTCCCAAGATTCTTCCTTCGAAGATGTTGCTAAGAAAGGTGCTATGTCTAATTGAGTGCCCTATTAGCTTGGCCTTCCTCTTCAAAATATGATTTATGAGCTCTCTTCTTTCTTTTACGTCCTGCAACACCTTTTCGTTGGACTTCGTTACGACCCATGATGTCTTGGTCATCTTCCTCCAAACCCACATCTCAAATGCTTCAAGCCGGTCTTTTTCGTACTTTTGGATGGTCCAGGTTTCACACCCATACAACAAAACACTCCAAACAAAAGCCTTTATGAATCCTTTTCTTACTTCAATTTTTAAATGTTTGTTTGATAGTTTGTTTGATAGGAGGCTGTACTTTTTCATAAAAGTTTGCTTGGCTAGCGTTATCCTCTTTTTTATGTCTAGGGTACATTTATTGTTATATGTTAGCGTGCTACCCAGATAACAGAATTGATCCAACTGTTGAATTACTCTATTTCCGAGAAGTATTGTTGGATGGAGGTCAGATTGCTCTTTTTCAACGATCATTGATTTTGTTTTGGCGGCATTAATTTTCAAATGGAACTTATCCAGAGCATTAGAGAGAGTGTTTAACATGTGGTTCATGTCACTCTCGTCCTCTGCTATCAGGGCGATGTCATCAGCGAATCTTATACAATGTATTTGTTGACCGTTTATTTTTACTCCATTTGTTTTTTCCTTCAACTCTTCAATAGCCTCCTCTATGAACAAATTGAATAGATAGGGTGACAGCGGACAACCCTGTCTCACACCTTTTCTTATCTTGGCTTCTTTTGAAGAACCATTAATATCTATGAGAGTGGATTGGTCCTTGTACAATTTGAGGATGGTTCTTCTGTCCTTCCAATCAATTCCTCTTTTCTTCATGACTTTAAACAAGAGGTACCAATCCACTCTATCAAAAGCCTTCTCTAAGTCTATAAAGGTCGTGTATGTTATAAGATTCACATCCAGTCGTCTTTCCAATATCTGTCTCAGTGCCAAAATTGCCTCTCGTGTTCCCACTCCACTTCTAAAACCAAACTGATCCTCTCCAAGCTGTTCCTCCACTTTCTTTTTCAACCTGCCCTTTATAGTGTTCAGGAGCACTTTGGATGCGTGGGATAGAAGTGTTATGGTTCTATAGTTGTTGCAGTCTGCTGAATTTCCCTTTTTAGGTATTGTTATAGACTTACTCTTTACGAAGTCGTTGGGCAATTTTCCCTTTTCATAACACTCACTTATGATGTTATATAGTGCTGTCTTCGTCCGTTCGTCTACATTCTTTAAAACCTCAGCAGGTATATCATCTATCCCAGTTGCTTTTCTATCCGTTAAGGCCTTCACTGCAAAATCGAATTCAGCCCTTGTCAAGGGTGGTCCTTTGCAATCGGGATCTACTTCTTCTTCTGGTTCCAAATAAATCCTTTCGTCTTCGATATCATTTCCACAGTACAGATCTTCTAGATATTCCTTCCATCGCTCAGCTACCTTTTCATTTTCAAATAATAGGTTTCCGTTTTTGTCTTTAACAATATTGCTCTTTGTTTTAGGTGTATATTCTAGGCTTTTAACTCTGTTATATGCTTTATCGATATTATTTTTGTGTAGTAGGCTTTCGATTTCTTTACAGTTTTCACGTAACCATTCATTTTTTGCATTGCGACATTGGTCTGTAATTTGATTTTTGATCCGTTTGTATTTGACATAATCTTGACTCCTTAGTTTGTTTCTTTCCTTGATTAATTCTAGTATTTGTTGATTCATCCATGGTTTCCTGGGTTCTAGGACGTTTTTCCCAATACTTTCGTCACATGCTGCATTGATGTTTTTTTTCATTGTCTCCCAAGAAGTTGGTTCTATCTCATTATTAATCTTTACTAGAGTTGATTGGAAGTCTTTTACTAATTTTATATCTTTTAATTTTTCCAAACACCAGTGCTTTTTCTTGGCCATGATTATTTTCTTAAATCTAATATTGCATACCGCTTTGACTAGAGTGTGATCACTATCTATTTGATTTCCAGGGTATGAGTGACTAGATCGTATTTGATTTCTATATTTTTTCTTTACTAGAATGTAATCAATTTGATATCTCCTCGTGTCTCCGGGGGCCTTCCACGTGTATCTCCTTCTCTCGGGGACTTCGTACATTGTGTTGGTGACGATCATCTCAGACTGCTTGCAAAATTCTATCATTTTTTCTCCTCTTTCATTCATATTTCCTAAACCAAACTTTCCGATACATTCTTGATCAGTTGTTTGACTTCCGACTGAGGCGTTGAAGTCT
The DNA here is from genome assembly GCF_059751285.1 of Brachycentrus maculatus. Taxonomy (NCBI): domain Eukaryota; kingdom Metazoa; phylum Arthropoda; class Insecta; order Trichoptera; family Brachycentridae; genus Brachycentrus; species Brachycentrus maculatus. The sequence continues at coordinate 541,735 of NW_028281705.1, read as the reverse complement.
CCCATAATAATCACATTTGATTTGTTTTCGGTAAGTCTCAGCAGCTCCTCAAGTTGTTCGTACATGGTGTCAATTTCTTCTTCGTTGCAGCTTGATGTTGGAAAATACACTTGTATGACTATATATAATAATAAATAATAAAACCCTTATCCGCACCCCAATGGTGCATAGTGCACTGCGTCATATAAACGCAGTGTTATCTTGATCGTTTACACATGAAGGAAAGGGGATTAGCCCTCTGCTTCAGGTACCAGTCCAGGGTTATAATTTTGAATAAATATTACAGTGAAAAAATCACATATATTTATTATACCCCCCTTGGGAATCGAACCCGGGACCTCCAGAACGGTAGCCGAGCGTGCTGAACATTTCACTACGGAGGCGGACATATGAATATATATATATATATATATATATGTATATATATATATATATATATATATATATATATATATATATATATATATATATATATATATATATATATATGTACATATATATATATATATAAATATATATATATATATATATATATATATATATATATATATATATATATATATATATATATATATATATATATATATATATATATATATATATATATATATATATTTGATAATCGATAGTTTTTCGATTTGTTTTTGAAGTTTGGCTGTTCTTTCTATGAATTTTTGAAGATTATTTTAAGTCAATAGTGCCTATCATCATTTTTCTATCGTTTCTATGATCTGACCTCTAACAATCTTCTTCACTACGTCTTTGTTAGTAGCGGGTTTAGCTTATTTCTTGAATATTTGTGGCACATTTTATAAAACTTTATAAAATAAAACTAGAACTTTATTTTTAACCACATCCATTAGTGGTACTTTTCTCCAACTGGTTTCGACCAAAACCTCGTTGTCTTCTGGAATATACATGTACATATCTATCCCTGAAGATAACAAAGTTCTTTTTGAAACCGGTTCGAGAAAAATTCCAAAATAAAAGTGGCTATAAACCAAAATCTAGTATTATCTTATACAGGGTTTAGATGAACTCATCCCGGTTTTAATTAACATAATATTGTATTTAAAATAACTTTAATCGTTCGTTAAGATTATTTTTAACCTAAATTATGAAATATTTAAAATTCTAACTCGTTTTTAAGTACAGGGATCCAAAGAAAATTACGGACAGCGCAACCAATTCCTTAGAGGCCGAATACTGGTGGATGTAATGACTTACTAAAACAACGCTACCTATTTATAACAACGTAAAGTGCAACTTTTGCCATTATGTGCTTATTAAGTGAAGTATATTACATATCGTAACATTTAATTAGACTGTCTTTATTACTAAATTACGAAATGACAGCTGATAAAGCGCAAAAAATTACTTTTCCGAAAACTTTGAGCTCTGGTTGAAGGCCAAAAGTAGTATCGAATATTTAAAAAAATATTTTTCTCGTTATGTGCGATCCAAAATGCAACTTTTTAGACTGCTTTCATTGTTGAATTCGCAAAAAAATGTCATCGGCCCATCCTAACCATGGTGTCCTGTATGTACATTGCGTGTGTTGGGCATATTACTACTGCTACTACTAGTTACACTTACCTCCAATAGTTTGCAGATCTATTGCAGCCCCCGCCTGCAAGAGTGCCCGTACTACCGGGAGGTGGCCCCACCTTGCTGCACGGTGTAGTGCCGAGAGCCCTGTAATGGAGGATGTACTGTATATACAGGGTGTACGGCCAGCGCGAGGCCATGTAGCAGGACCCCACTACCTATCCCAGTAACCTCCCCAGTGTGTTATAGTCACCAATAGTTTACATTTAATTATCTACTTCTTGGATAATTTATATAGCGCCGTTTTCGTACGAAATCACTGGAAGGGCTTATATGTACCCTACTTTACTTATGTAAATATTTTTATAGGAGTTATTTATTAAAATATTTTTTTACATCTCAACAAAGATGAAGAAGAATATGAAAGTCTGGGTATTCAAGGTGCCTTCGACCGACGTAGGCAGGTTTAAGTGATCACTTTAGACACTTTAAACACTTTATAATCACTAGAATTTTCACTAGTGACATCCATTGGTATGACGAAGAAGCTATTTTACTGAGCAGAAACTCTTGTATTTGTATGTGAGGTCCGAATCCTGGATTATAATTACATACAGGAGAAATGCCAGAAAATATCCTTTTCATTTTTATTATTTTATCTTTTTTTTTTATTCATTTAATATATTTACATTTTTATTTATAACATAATACATTTGAATCATTTATACATATGGAGAACTTTTATATTTCGATTCGCTGTGCCTCTCCATAAAAGAGTCTGCGCTCTTGTGCTTGGAGAGGGACTTACACTCGTGGTTTAATGTTATATAATAAAAGATATAATAGTTTTTTTTATAGTTTTTTTTTAAAGATTTAAATGTATAGAGCTTTAATTTTTTTCTTAAGGATTTTTATATCATCTATTTTTTTATTTCTTTAGGGAGTTTATTGAAATGTTTGATTGCCAAATATTTGAAGTTTAGCTGAAATTGCTTGGTGTTGCATTTTGGAGTAGAAAAATCGTTTGAGAATCTCGATGATAAATTTTTTGTTAGATTTAAATAGTTGTCACCCTTTAGTATTTGAAAAACTGCGGTTTTTTTATAAATGGATTCTATATTTGGGACTTGAAATTTTTTAAATAATAATTTTGTTGGAAATATTTTTTTTTTTTCAAGATGACTTTAATGATGGTTTTCTGTACTATTTTCACTGAGTTCAGTATGTTGTTGTACGAGCCTCCCCATGCAATAATGCCATACTGCAGTAGTGAGTGAGCGATAGCGTAGTAAACTCTCTTCAGGTTGTCGATGGTTAGTATGTTTCGGATTCTAATGAATCATTTTATCTTATAATTGGACTTCGTGAATATATATAATAATAAAATAATTCGGGAGACTGTTAATATTAGAAAATGCTTAGTTAATTTCATTTTTAACGTTTTTTAAATTGCTATTTAATTTAGAAACTGTGACAGTTACTGGATTATTCACCGTATGGATGATACCAATAAACACGATAAATGTCTTATCTTATGACATGGCATCGTTCGTTTTATACGAAATAAGGCGTATATCTGAGCATCCCAGGGCTTACGACCTGGCATTTGGCTGACTTAAGTGATCACTTTACGTATGTGCATTTATACCCCTTCATGGTGTAGGCCTCGTGGGCTGTTTTTAAGAGGGATTAGCCTCCGGCGAAGTAGATTCCCAGCTGTGAATCCATCTCTATGGTGGTCTGAACGCGACTCGTCTACCTTGGGGTTGGCCGTGCGATGCAAAAAAGTGCCAAATGATGTTTTTACCACATATAACTAACTTAAAAAAGTTAACTAACCACATATATAATATTTACCACATATATAATATATTATACACATCGGAATCATCCTACGTCTCCGGATCGACTTTGAAATAATAATGTTTTTTGTTTTTTTTTGTAATAAGGTAAAAAATAAAAAATAAATTCATTAACGATAAAAAAAACTCTAGTCTTTAGTAGACTCAAATAATCAGTGCATTTTTAGCATTTAATATATATATAAGTATATTTGCAAATAAATGTATATTTCCGTTTCTGCTAGTTAGTGATGATTCATGTAACCTATATACCATGGTGTCCTGTATGTACATTGCGTGTGTTGGGCATATTACTACTGCTACTACTAGTTACACTTACCTACTACATCTTGCAGATCTACTGCAGCCCCCTCCTGCAGGAGTGCCCGTACTACCGGGAGGTGGCCCCTGTATGCTGCATGGTGTAGTGCAGTCCACCCTGTAACGGAGGATGTACTGTATATACAGGGTGCACGGCCAGCGCGAGGCCATGTAGCAGGACCCCAATACCTATCCCAGTAACCTCCCCAGCATGTTATGGTCACCAATAGTTTACAATTTATTTATTTATTGTTTCGGCATTAACTTTGTGGTAAGACATGTGACATCCGAACTAAAATATAAAATATAAAATTGTTCTATAAGTAAGGAGAGGGGAAAATTAGGGGGAGGGGGTTAGTCAAGGGGCGGAGAATGAAAACAAAGGAAAAATGGAAAGCAAAGGTGAATAATTTTGAAACAATATATTATTTAATAAATTATTATTAGAATTTAGGTTTTTTCGGATTTCTAAATTTTCAAGATAATTCATAATTTGGCCTTTATATGGAACAAGGTGTATTCTATATTCCTTATTTATAGAACAATTTTATATTTTATATTTTAGTTACTATACAGACCTGAATGATGGAAGTTTAACTTCCGAAACATGTAGTCTATAATAAAACTCAAGTGGTAAAAAGCTAGTAGTTTCTTTAAACATAGTTTACATTTAAGTATCTATTTCGTGGATAATTTATATGAAATCATTGGAAGGGCATAAGTAAATACTTATTCTTCACATCATTTCATTAAATTTATTTATGAATTATTTTTTTCTGTCTTTTTTTAACGTTTTGAAAAAAATGAATCTGAATTTTAATATAATAAAAAAATTCACTCTGCATAAGGTCTCTACCTCGTCAGCAAGAATGTTTGTAATTTCAGATTAAAACCCTGCTGGAATAAAAATTGTACTTTCTGTATACTGTTCAATGACTGAGATATACGGTAGAACATTTGTAGGAAAACGTTTAAAGAACACGCAATGAACACATTTATCATTACATAAAATTATTAAATATAACCTAATTTTGTTCAAATATAATTGAAATGTCCACAAAGTACACCTCCGCAGTGTAGTGATCAGCGCGTTTGGCTACCCTGCCGGAGGACCCGGGTTCGATTCCCAGGGGGGTCAAAATAAATATTGGTGATTTTCACACTCATATTTATTTGAGTAAATAAATATTAATTTAAATTGGACTACAAAGCACTTTTAAAGACATTCACATTGCGATTCAATTGTCTTATTTCTCTCTTTCAAAATTTTCATTTTTTGTACAAAAATCAGACCGTAACAATGTCACAAAATCACTTTTTTATGTGTTTTTCAACTATAAAATGCAACTAAGTAGGTTCAAATAATCAGTGCTTGTTTTAACATTTAATATATAAAAGGTCTTTATGCGCCGTTTGCAAATAAATGTATATTTCCGTTTCTGCTAGTTAGTGATGATTCATGTAACCTATATACCATGGTGTCCTGTATGTACATTGCGTGTGTTGGGCATATTACTACTGCTACTACTAGTTACACTTACCGAGCTTAGTTTGCAGATCTACTGTAGCCCCCGCCTGCAGGAGTGCCCGTACTACCGGGAGGTGGCCCCCCTCTGCTGCATGGTGTAGTGCAGTCCACCCTGTAACGGAGGATGTACTGTATATACAGGGTGTACGGCCAGCGCGAGGCCATGTAGCAGGACCCCAATACCTATCCCAGTAACCTCCCCAGCATGTTATGGTCACCAATAGTTTACAATTTATTTATTTATTGTTTCGGCATTAACTTTGTGGTAAGACATGTGACATCCGAACTAAAATATAAAATATAAAATTGTTCTATAAGTAAGGAGAGGGGAAAATTAGGGGGAGGGGGTTAGTCAAGGGGCGGAGAATGAAAACAAAGGAAAAATGGAAAGCAAAGGTGAATAATTTTGAAACAATATATTATTTAATAAATTATTATTAGAATTTAGGTTTTTTCGGATTTCTAAATTTTCAAGATAATTCATAATTTGGCCTTTATATGGAACAAGGTGTATTCTATATTCCTTATTTATAGAACAATTTTATATTTTATATTTTAGTTACTATACAGACCTGAATGATGGAAGTTTAACTTCCGAAACATGTAGTCTATAATAAAACTCAAGTGGTAAAAAGCTAGTAGTTTCTTTAAACATAGTTTACATTTAAGTATCTATTTCGTGGATAATTTATATGAAATCATTGGAAGGGCATAAGTAAATACTTATTCTTCACATCATTTCATTAAATTTATTTATGAATTATTTTTTTCTGTCTTTTTTTAACGTTTTGAAAAAAATGAATCTGAATTTTAATATAATAAAAAAATTCACTCTGCATAAGGTCTCTACCTCGTCAGCAAGAATGTTTGTAATTTCAGATTAAAACCCTGCTGGAATAAAAATTGTACTTTCTGTATACTGTTCAATGACTGAGATATACGGTAGAACATTTGTAGGAAAACGTTTAAAGAACACGCAATGAACACATTTATCATTACATAAAATTATTAAATATAACCTAATTTTGTTCAAATATAATTGAAATGTCCACAAAGTACACCTCCGCAGTGTAGTGATCAGCGCGTTTGGCTACCCTGCCGGAGGACCCGGGTTCGATTCCCAGGGGGGTCAAAATAAATATTGGTGATTTTCACACTCATATTTATTTGAGTAAATAAATATTAATTTAAATTGGACTACAAAGCACTTTTAAAGACATTCACATTGCGATTCAATTGTCTTATTTCTCTCTTTCAAAATTTTCATTTTTTGTACAAAAATCAGACCGTAACAATGTCACAAAATCACTTTTTTATGTGTTTTTCAACTATAAAATGCAACTAAGTAGGTTCAAATAATCAGTGCTTGTTTTAACATTTAATATATAAAAGGTCTTTATGCGCCGTTTGCAAATAAATGTATATTTCCGTTTCTGCTAGTTAGTGATGATTCATGTAACCTATATACCATGGTGTCCTGTATGTACATTGCGTGTGTTGGGCATATTACTACTGCTACTACTAGTTACACTTACCGAGCTTAGTTTGCAGATCTACTGTAGCCCCCGCCTGCAGGAGTGCCCGTACTACCGGGAGGTGGCCCCCCTCTGCTGCATGGTGTAGTGCAGTCCACCCTGTAACGGAGGATGTACTGTATATACAGGGTGTACGGCCAGCGCGAGGCCATGTAGCAGGACCCCAATACCTATCCCAGTAACCTCCCCAGCATGTTATGGTCACCAATAGTTTACAATTTATTTATTTATTGTTTCGGCATTAACTTTGTGGTAAGACATGTGACATCCGAACTAAAATATAAAATATAAAATTGTTCTATAAGTAAGGAGAGGGGAAAATTAGGGGGAGGGGGTTAGTCAAGGGGCGGAGAATGAAAACAAAGGAAAAATGGAAAGCAAAGGTGAATAATTTTGAAACAATATATTATTTAATAAATTATTATTAGAATTTAGGTTTTTTCGGATTTCTAAATTTTCAAGATAATTCATAATTTGGCCTTTATATGGAACAAGGTGTATTCTATATTCCTTATTTATAGAACAATTTTATATTTTATATTTTAGTTACTATACAGACCTGAATGATGGAAGTTTAACTTCCGAAACATGTAGTCTATAATAAAACTCAAGTGGTAAAAAGCTAGTAGTTTCTTTAAACATAGTTTACATTTAAGTATCTATTTCGTGGATAATTTATATGAAATCATTGGAAGGGCATAAGTAAATACTTATTCTTCACATCATTTCATTAAATTTATTTATGAATTATTTTTTTCTGTTTTTTTTTAACGTTTTGAAAAAAATGAATCTGAATTTTAATATAATAAAAAAATTCACTCTGCATAAGGTCTCTACCTCGTCAGCAAGAATGTTTGTAATTTCAGATTGAAACCCTGCTGGAATAAAAATTGTACTTTGTGTATACTGTTCAATGACTGAGATATACGGTGGAACATTTGTAGGAAAACGTTTAAAGAACACGCAATGAACACATTTATCATTACATAAAATTATTAAATATAACCTAATTTTGTTCAAATATAATTGAAATGTCCACAAAGTACACCTCCGCAGTGTAGTGATCAGCGCGTTTGGCTACCCTGCTGGAGGACCCGGGTTCGATTCCCAGGGGGGTCAAAATAAATATTGGTGATTTTCACACTCATATTTATTTGAGTAAATAAATATTAATTTAAATTGGACTACAAAGCACTTTTAAAGACATTCACATTGCGATTCAATTGTCTTATTTCTCTCTTTCAAAATTTTCATTTTTTGTACAAAAATCAGACCGTAACAATGTCACAAAATCACTTTTTTATGTGTTTTTCAACTATAAAATGCAACTAAGTAGTTCAAATAATCAGTGCTTGTTTTAACATTTAATATATAAAAGGTCCTAATGCGCCGTTTGCAAATAAATGTATATTTCCGTTTCTGCTAGTTAGTGATGATTCATGTAACCTATATACCATGGTGTCCTGTATGTACATTGCGTGTGTTGGGCATATTACTACTGCTACTACTAGTTACACTTACCGAGCTTAGTTTGCAGATCTACTGTAGCCCCCGCCTGCAGGAGTGCCCGTACTACCGGGAGGTGGCCCCCCTCTGCTGCATGGTGTAGTGCAGTCCACCCTGTAACGGAGGATGTACTGTATATACAGGGTGTACGGCCAGCGCGAGGCCATGTAGCAGGACCCCAATACCTATCCCAGTAACCTCCCCAGTGTGTTATAGTCACCAATAGTTTACATTTAATTATCTACTTCTTGGATAATTTATATAGCGCCGTTTTCGTACGAAATCACTCGAAGGGCATAACTTAATACTTATTATTCACATCATTTCATAAAAAATCCATCAATAGAATTTTTTTAGTATTTTTTTAACGTTTTGAAAAAATTGATCTGAATTATAATATAATAATAAGATTTTCATTCTGCATAAGTTCTCTACCCGTCAGCAAGAATGTTTGTTAATTTCGAAACGGAAAACGTTAAAAAAACACGCAAAGAACACATTTATTACAACATACATATATTATACTCAGATATTATAACGTTGTATACAATCATCAAAGCAATTTTCGAAAGCCCTGAATTGCCAAAACTGATATCATTCTATGTACCGCCACGGCCTAGTAGACCATCTACTTTATTCTGCTGTCCAAATGCTCGGACGGTAGCTCGCTTTAATACTCCTATACTAAGATTCCCAAATACTAGTAATGAATATGCCACCAATATACATTTCTACAATATATCGCTTCATAAATGTAAATCGGCAATAACTGACTTATTCCTAGCCCATAGAATGTCACGTTTTGATTGAAAACTTAGTTTATTTATGTTTTTGTTTACTTTCAGCATAATATTTTATTTTTATAGCATATATATATATTTTTTTTTTATAACATGAAAGTAGTTGAAGACAACTTGATGAATCGATGTGTCCAATTGATATATTCTTTCATTCTTATTATGTAAATGGTACAATAGTACCGTATATATCAAAAATTAAAAAAATAAATAAAATTATTAAATAAACCCTTATTTTGTTTAAATGAAATTGAAAAGTTCGTTAAGTACACCTCCGTAGTGTAGTGGTCAGCGCGTTTGGCTACCCTGCTGGAGGTTTCGGGTTCGGTTCCCAGGGGTTCAAAATAAGTATTGGTGATTTTCACTCTCATATTTATTTAATATCACCCTGGACTGGTACAAGAAGCGCGGGGCTGATCACCTCATCTTCTAACATTAAAAAAATGCTTCCAGTATTCGAAGCATTGCACGATAGTAAATAAATAAAACATAGTACAAAAATATCACAAAACACCGTGTTATACAATCACTTGTTAGTTAATTATAATACCCTTCTCGTTCCACACAGTTAATAAATATAATAATTATGAAAAAAGTTTATGATAATTTAGATCGCCTAAACTGATTGAACATACTGAACGATACTGAGACCACGCGCCGAGCACGAGCCGACCGGAAGTATTCACGATAAAGTTGACACTAAATAAAAATAATTTTGATATTTTATGACAATAAATCAAAGAGAACTAATTCATCTATGCCTCAAACCAAATTTAAGTGCAAAAAATTATCCATAGGTGTTGATATAAGGACGTAAAGTTGAAAAACGACTATGCATGCGATCTGCAGTCAACGGTACCTTTATAAAAAACGACAATAGATGCGATCCGCAGCTTACGGGTTAATTCTTGGAACTATCAAACCTTCGTCGTGTGTAAATCGTGTAACATGGTTGTGTACTAAAGGATTTCGATATTTTTGTCTAGTTTGTTGTTCAACGATGATACTCATCCACAATATTCCACGTACCGGCAGTAATTTTGAATGGTTATATTTCAAGGTGGATTGTCCCTTTGCTTATATATATGACTGGGCACAATTTTTTTGACTATGGAATATTGCAGATTTTGAACCATTTTTAAATTTGTTTTCGTCGAATGTCCCCAAGACTTTATTCCATATCTTAATATGGATTCTACTAAAGAACAATTGAATCTATTCTCAAAGGTAGAATATATACAGTAATATTCGCCCACTTGTATATCATATCGCTTTACTAACATCACCTATTATTGCTACATTCCTCGGTTAACTAGTTCAATAATCTTGGAATATCTTACCATCCCTATCTGTCCAGTTTACGTTTATATTATGTTGTTTAAGGAGAGTGTTGACCTTCGCCACGTCTCCCTTTTCTGCTGCGTTCAGTAAATCTTGTCCGGACATCTGTGAAATAATATCATTTAATTATAATATAATACAGCCATTCTATCATAAAGTTCAACAAACATTAGTAACAAAATACAAATAGAGAAAAAAATCCAAATAACTCCATATTGAAAAAAACTAGGCCCTAAAATGGATGTGAATTTATTCAGAAACGATAAAGAGATGACCCCAAAACATTTAAATTCACTTAAATTGTCCTTTAATTTCTGTAATTCGTAATAAGGAGATCATGTTTTATCTGAATCCAGAATCAAACTCTTCGGATGTTCTCGTACAATAGGTACAAATAGATATTGTAATAGGTAGCACAGGCAGAATATTGACTTACCGTTTTGTGGTTGTGGTCCTGGTGGTCCTGCTATGAGCGAATAACGCGCAAAGTGGTATTTTATACTCGACGCGTTATCTCGGAGAATGCTATCTCCCTGACTAAAGCAGGGCCGGACGACACCGGAAACCCAAATATCCAACCAAATGCGCATTCACGATTCTTTAGCGGACTAATATTCTCCTGGTAGCTGCCGATGATGTTACAGCAAACTCGGACAGTGGCGTCACGTTATACTCACCTACAAATGTAGAAGATTCCGAGAATTCGTATTCCACACCTACGCGGGCAGCATTACAGAGAGTCGGCTGTATAGTCTCCTTGCACTGGCATTCTGAGTGAGCGCTTTTACAATACTCACTACGCCTAGTTCAGTCTCTAAAACTTGCCAGTCAGTTTGAAGTTTACTGTCGAGAGATGGCTTTCCATCGTCGTGAAAAATAAATGGTTAGCAGGCACATAAATGTGTGGCGGATGATGTTTCTTTAAATGTTATACATACTATTTGAGAAATAAAATAACATTTCACATGCTCAAAAGTACATACATAAGATTCCCGGAGAATAATTAGAATCGCTTATATTGAGACGGTGTTGGGGAAAGAAAAACGTGAGAGTACTATTAAAGGGAGTAAGAATCAAGAATGGAGTAAAATATACGATAGACGCTAGCTCACCTCATCTGGTCACCCCGAATACCACACTTTATTAGTAAAAATAAAAATGGAATATTTTGTCGACAAGAGGCAGCCAGTTACATTGGGTGTAGGCTCATTTCGGGCTCAATAGTCCATATCGGCTACGCGCGTATTTTATTATGTGTTGGCGAATTTCTCCGCTGATAATCGGTTCAGTGTAACTGCGACTTGGAGATGATATCAATTACGATCAGGGTGATCTCATGCATAGGGAGAATGTAGAAATGCGTTATATGAGTGGTGAAATAAATATTTTTTTACGAGAGTGGTGCTCTGTAGACGAAACATGATTCTTGTGGCTCCGTTCGTTGCGACTTGACCTTCAGAAATTCTCTCCTTTGTTTGGAGAGCTCAGACACAGCAAAGGTATAACAGGAGGGAATGTATCGTCCCTAAATAAATGGGTCGGAGCATCTAGAACGAGGGACCCCCGCAAACGGTATTCCTGTTATCGGGTCAACTCTTTTTACATAATTGTCGGCACATGCTCAGGCCGCGGGAGATGGGAGTCTACTACCAAACCCAAATATTACGTCACAGTTTGTGCTCCAGGCGATCATTCCCGATATTTACATCCTGGGAAACGTTTCCTTCCAAAAAGAAGGTTTACTTACATCACTCTCGACCTATTAACCTTTCCCGTACTGATCATCCAAAATCACACTTGATCCGAAGCGGGCTACCAAAAGACCTCGATTCATACATTATTGTATGAAAATCGTAGTACGCAGCTCGCAACTCGCCGCCAGCCGAGTCACATATTATATACGGGAAGGGGATAGACCATGATCGGGAAGGTACGGGGGTTCTGCAAGGAGCGCAGGAATGGTGAAGGGCATTGTAGAAAATTGGGAATAAGGTGAGCGCTGCGGTTCTGGAATAGGTGCAGACGGTCGGTAAGGTATTGCGCGTTAGTCCAGATAGCGTCTTATCACTTTACAGCAGAATAATTCGAAAGATTAAGATAAACTTGTTTTTTTAAAGGTTTAATAAATTAATGCGAAGATAAGATAGTGAATAAGAATTTGATACTAATCTTGGAAAAGAAGAGTAATCAATCAATCAGCACTTAACGTCATTAATGCATAATCTATTTATAAATAATATATTTTTACAACATTTAGGGTGTTCAAATATTTGTTCACAAATATGTTTTTGGCAAAAATTAATAAAATAACTCCTTAGCAGAGATAATCTAGATTTGAGAAGTAGAATTTGGACACACTGTTGCGAATAAAATAACTGGTAAAATTTTGAGCTAAAAATGAAAAGGGCATTTTCTAGCGTTTCTCGGTTAAGTAAATATAATCCAGGATTCGGACCTCACATACAGATGAAAGAGTTTCTGCTTAATAAACAGCTTCTCTCATCTCACCGTAGATGTTTCCAGTGAAATTCTAGTTAATTAAAAAAAATCAAACAGTTTGCTTCAAAATTAATCAATAAAATAGAAGTTCCAAGAATTTGAGTAGTGTGGTTGTCAATCACGGGTGGAATGGTGAATGTTACACGAGTAACACTATTTTAACTATACATGGGTATGTAACAAAATTTTGAAAAAATTGAGAATTTATTGTTTAATAAAATAAGGTCAAATTGTCTACTACCATTGGTCGGAGAACTCCATTTTCTAAAAATAAATAAATAACCGTATTTTTTAAAAGTGAAACTTCTTAGGCAGCGATTCAATGAACGATAATTAAAAGTGAAATGTGAAGTATAGTAGGCACATTTCGTTACATGAGAGAGAAAAAAGATAAAGTAGAGAGAGGAAAAAGAGAACTATACCTACATTCCGACGCCACGGGAGTGGAGCGAATGTGGTCGACGTAGCTCGGCTGAGGTTGAGTAAGTAATATTTATCATAGTGTTTTGTGATTATTTATGTGCGCGTCCTGTGATTGTTTGATTTATACGGACTTATAAAGATCGAATCACGGACATATATCTCATATTTTGGTATCACAAACCATTAATATCTGTATTACTAATTGAAGCGCCACTAAATGACCTAGTAAATATGAAATAAACAGGATAATAAATTTCTCTTATTCTTTATTTTTTTAAGAAGTTTCACTTCTATCACGTGTACGGTGCAGCACGCTCAATAAAAAAAATGTTTCGTTTACGAGTAATTAGTTCGGTGCGAAAAAGCACAAACGGTGTTTTTTCGACAGACAATCTGGATAACATACTCGTAATATTGGAACGTTTTTATTAGTGTCATTTGAAATAATTACTGCTGAGGCGCCATATGTCGTACCTACCTATATACCTAAATATATATATTTAAAAAAAAAAAAAAATATATATATATATATATATATATATATATATATATATATATATATATATATATATATATATATATATATATATATGTTAAAATACCTAGGTACCTACCTATACATTTTATTAAGTACTTACATATAATACCTATATAAAACAGATCTACCACCAGATGTCGCATGCGTCGCACTGAATAAAACAAAAGACATCAGATAGAAAAAATAAAATATTCTGAACTTTCAGAATCAGATAGATAGATAGAAAAATATTATAAAGATAAATTACGAATAAACTTTAATTATTAACTTTAATTACAAAGCAACACATTGTTTTTTTTTTTATTATTATACACCCACTTTACATATTATTTACACCCAATTTACAAAGAAAAATATAACCACGTTATAAAACGACAGTAAAAGTTTATTCTTAATTAAAAATGTCATTTGAAATAATACGATGCCGGTCGTAAGCCCTGGCTTCCATATTCTTCTTCGTCTGTGTTGAGATGTAATAAAAAATCAATATAAAACAAAAATGTAATATATTTTTATGTTGGACGAAACACGCTGTATTTTTAAAATGTCAACCCCTTGGTTACCGGGACTGTTGGGGTCACCATGCTGGAAATAATAAAATAAGCTTAAATAATTCAAAAGTGAAATGTTTGCCTGTGCCATTATTTTATGTTCACCTAAACATCTCTCGGAGTTTGGTTAGCTAAATGTATGCATTGTTATACAGAATCACTAACGAGTAAACGCTACTAACAAGCACTGCACAAACAACTCCGACCTAATTGACGGCATTCGGTGTTGAAAGATATAGAGTAGGGGTGCGAGTAATAAACAAATAATTTGTATCTTTATCGTTTGAGTTATGCAATATACGCTTCATACTTGTATCAATTCATAACATATTGTAACACGTAAACATGTATCCCTGACTCGTAAACATGTTCAGAATGAAGAATAGCGCAGCTTTACACAACTTACTTTTCGCGGGCGGAAACAAAATCGGTTTAATGTGCTTTGATTTTCTCGTTTCCCTTTAAGTATTTATGTAATATTACAACTTATTGTAATACATACACGATGATTCCATTCTAAATATCGACGTATAACTTACTGAAAAAAATATAATATGGCAACATACTCCAAAATGTATCTGATACTTTCATAAATCAAGACAACCGAATGGAGTAAACTGAATACAGCAATTTCTATGACAGCCCGTTACAGCAGCCATCTTCAATCATACATGTTTTTACTTTGGGTAATAATAAAGTACAAGAAAGTGGACAGGAAACTACGAAGGGGAGGTGAAATCTAATTATTCATTTCCTTAGGCATCCCTACATGAGTATTCCCCATCACTTCTAAAATTTATTTTATTTCCTCTAACCAAGAAAGAACACTTTCCATTCCTCGACATAACACATCATTCTTCGGTAATTCCTTCTCTGTCCAAGCGGCCAGACTATGGAATGGATTACCTCTCCCCGTAAACAAATGCACCTTCTCTTATAACTTTTAAGAAACGTCTGACACATTACTATCTTTCGTTAGAATCCTGACTGCCCATCAAACCTCCTCCCTCTACCTCCTTCCCTATACTCCCCTTTTCCTTTGCCTTCCTTATTATCATCAATTTGTAATTTTTATGTTTTTAAATGTTCGAGTACTATCTACCATCTGATTGCAAACAGCTATATATGGTATCAAACGTTTTGATCAATATCACTAGTCTGTTTTTGATTGGTTGGAAGATATTTCTGTTCAGCAATAAGCCCGCCAATGTACTTATTTCTTTTCAGTTCGTAAAGTTTAAGTAAATGAATGGCGTAGTGTTGTATTTATATTTTAAATCAAACACTTGTATAATACCCTTAATTGAGTATTGTTGCATTACACACGACTGGTATAAAAAAAACAGATGTTTTCATCAACAGATGGTTACAAAAACTAACGAACAGAAAAATGTTCAGTTATACACGTGGGGTGGGCGGGGTTATAACTAGAAGGGGCGGGGCTTAGTAAAATGGGAACATGGACAATAATGGTGATGTATTTTGGAAAAGCATATTATTCTTTGTCCTTAGTTTTTGACTCCAAAAGTCTCGGTAGGCAAAGGGTAATACGCGCTCTTATCGTGACGTTATCACTTGACATCAGGTGATGGGGCAGCCATTTTTAAATGGAATTTGCTCTAGTCCTACGTGTTGATTTTTCCAAACGATATTTCCTAATCTGGTTCCATTATAAAAATAATCTCTTGTCATTAAATGATAAATGTGTTATCAATGTTCAAACAGCGACTTTAATAAAGGTGGCGCAAAATTAATCACCATATCGGAAGATGTTAAAATTTTGGCAAACGGCGTTGTACGACAATCATATTTGGCGTTTGTAAACTAGACAGTTGCAGTATATAAACAGATTCAAGGTAGCGCAAAATTAATCACACGATTTTTTTGTAATACCTTTTTTTCAAATAAAAAAACAAAATCAAAATCTTTATTCGGATCATAACAATTTTTCCTGTCAAGTAGCTTCCACCAGTGTTGGTCAATTTGTTTGTATACTGCAGCTGTCTAGGTCACAAACGTCAAATATGATTGACGTATGACGCAACTTGCAAAAATTATAACATCTTCCGATAGGGTGGTTAATTTTGCGCCACCCTGTATGTGTGCTGGCACACCCTTGCTGATTTTAACCTTTATTATTTTATTGGATTAAAAAAACTATCTGGCAACGCTCATGGAACAAGCATAGGTCCACTCTCGTCGGAATCTCAAAAGCTACTGCCGCTCTGCCCGCTAGCTAGCGAGAGAACGATGAGCTTCGAGCTCCCCACGCTTGCACAGTGCAAGTATGCAAAGGCGAGATGCGAATATAGTGTCGCGGTTCCTGCACACTCTTCACGCGCTGTTTATATATATATATATAATACTTCAAATGTACCCGATAAATTCTGATGATTATTAATATTATTTGTTTTTAAATGAATGCGTAAATATGTTATGGAGGAATACCTAAAGTCTCAGCCTTGTATTTACTGTATTTATAGAGATATTATGGTTATTAGAAGCAATGTGTACTAGGTACACAACACCGGGAAGGGAGGGGTAAATGTTGGAGCTAGAATGATCCATTTGAAAAGTAGATCAGAAAGCTGCTGTCGATGCTGTGCTTCTTACCGATAGATTACCACTTAATGCTGGGGTTTGATTTTTTTTAATGTTTAAAAAAAACACCAGTTTTATTTTTTAAATGTTTTATTCAGAGTTCATCCACGATTCAAATAAAATGTAATACATGTGCGGCTGAGCCGAGGTCGAACACGCGCTAGCGCATGTCCGACCTCGGCTTGATAATGTCTTAATAAGAGGAAACGCGTCATGTTATCATATATCGCTCACTCCTTTCAAGAAGGTCATAAATCAAAATTTGTCAATTTTCAGTTGTGCATGTTTTCAGAATGCCCAGAAAATGTACTATATCCTAGCAAAAGAGGCATATTTTAAACTTAATATTTACCCGCTACAGGGCAGAAAGTGTTGTTTTTGCATTTTGAAGAAAAGCCATTGTTTAACTATTTTTTTTAAATATACTAAATATTTTTCAAATGGAGAAAAAACCTTCAAGTTTTACCTAAAAAGATCTGTTGCACAGTAAAAAGTTCAAAAAGTGGCTTGATATTTATTTTTAAAACATTGTGTTATATTTTAAATCTTTAAAAACGTTCTCCTGAAAAATCAAGTTTTTTGATTTATGACGTTCTTGAAAGGAGTGAGCGATATGTGTAAACAAAAGTAGAATTTAATCCAATAATCGTGTCTAATTTTGGGTATAAGTATTACCCAACAGGGATTACATTGTTATATTTTCTCAATATTATCAATATTTAAAACGTAATTTTCTTTTGTGTCATCGCCCGTAACCCGCGTCGGTTACAGTCATAATCAAATATTTATAGTGATTTTAAAACAAAGCAACATTTTAATCATAAAGTATAAAAAATAAAACAACATTTCAAACATTAAATTATTTATTTTTAAAAATTAAATAAAAATTGTTCTATAACAGCTAGCCGCAAGGAATGGGCCGAAACAAGTTGTCCGAGGCGTTGACTCTCAAAACCGGCTTGCTCCACTTTCAAATCGGCAGTTACAAAAGTCGAAAATTCTGAATTTTAGAATCTGTTAACACTTGATTCCACGTTTCCGACGCAATCCCTGCCAGAGTTGCTAACATACATCGACGGATCGCAGAATCGTCCATCAATTACTACCTATTATTGACATCTCAACATAGATGAAGAAGAATATGGAAGTCTGGGCATTTACGGGACTCGCGACCATCATAGCAATCACTTTACACACGTGTAACATTCACCAATTCTACCCACGATTGACAACCACACTACTCAAATTCTTGTAAATTATACATGATCCAATTTTGAAACTTTATGATGGTCGTAAGCCCTGTAAATGCCCAGATAGAATTGTATAGCTATTTAAGGACCGTCAGTCCATTTAATCTTCACGTTCGTTTGAAAATGCCATAACTAGGCGAAACAGTTGTCGCAATATGAATTTTTATGTGTTTTTTGTTAATAAAATACAACTTAGTAGACTCTAATAATCTGTGTTTGATATAACAATTAGTACATGAATTAAAATGCAGTTCTAAAAATTAAACGTCAAATCAATAAATTCCATATTCATCTTCATATATGTTGAGATGTAAAATAACTCCTATAATTGAAGATAATCCAGATCTGTGAACAAGTATTTGCAACATTTTGAGTGTGTCCAAATGCTTGTTCACAAAATCTGGATTATCTCCAATTACAGGAGTTATTTTCATATTATTTTTTGGCGTCTCATCAAAGATGAAGAAGAATATGGATGTTTGGGCATTTACGGGGCTGACAAATAGTCTGGTTTAAGTGATCACTTTACACACGTGTTACATTCACCAATTCTACCCATTATTGACAACCACACTACTCAAATTCTCGGAAGTTCAATATATATGAACCAATTTAGAAACCTTATTCTTGAATCACTAGATCTTCACTGAGGCATCTATTGGTGAGATCACTTAAACCAGCCTATGACGGTCGTCAGCCCCGTAAGTGCCCAGACTTCCATATTCTTCTCCATCTTTGATGAGATGATGAGAAAGTGTGTTAGCTAGTTTAGTTAAGTTGGTTGCTATGCGGAGCTGGCCGGGTTCGGGCGTGGCGGCCTCGCGGGTGCACGCCGTGACTGCCGTAGCTGGCCGCGCCGGCTCCCGTCACTTGGCGACGCCCACCAGGGCCGGCCGCACGCACCGCTCCTGCAGCTTGTAGCCTACCTTGCTGACCACGACCACCGTGCCGGGCTCCGCGCCTTGCACCTCCTGCCGAAGCAACAACAGCGGTGCAGTGGATGGCGTGTCTCATTCGTTTAAGTTAGGAGGTGGATTGTTGGCTGATGTATCAACTGTCCTTCGTGTGTTAACGTTCAAGATGACACTGCGTTATATATAATGCAGTGTGAATTCCTCTCCAAAACATGTCTAACATATATCGTTATTCTCAAACTCCACCTCCTAATCTACTGTAACTGCAGACAGTTGGTAGAATTCCATATTGAATTGGTTGAAGGTTTATTGGATTGAATTCTACATTTATTTTTTTTCATTTCATTCAAACCCTTTTCCGCACCCCAATGGTGCATAGGGCGCTGCATTATATAAACAGTGTTATCTTGATCGTTAACACGAATCCGCTTCAGGGTAATATTGAATACATATCAGAGTGAAAAGATCACTTGTGTTTATTTGACCCCCCCTGGGAATGGAACCCGGGACCTCCAGAATGGTAGCCGAGCGTGGTGACTATTACACTACGGAGGCGGACAATATAATGCTCAAGTAGTAAAAAACGAGTGAACTAACTAACTAATCATCATGCCGCTTCTCCGCAGACTTAGGCAGAGGAATAGAACGCCATACACCACTCTGGCTTTGCAAACATTCTTCGCCTCTTCCACACTCACGCATCTCCTCATACATACCCGACGATTATTTCGACCCCTGACCCGGCCGCTTTCAAGTATTTGACATACCTGGTTGTGCCAGGTTTTTCTCGGTCTTCCTCTGCTTCTTTTTCCAACTACATTTGCCTCATAAATTTGTTTAACCGTTCTTTCCTCACTCGTTCGTTCTACGTGTCCGAACCATCTCAACACACCTTTCTTAATTTTGTCGATAATGCTTATCTCAGCTTTGCATTCCTTCCTTATTTCACTATTCGCACATCTATCATACATCGTTTTGTCGCCCATTCTTCTGAGAGATCGCATTTCGTCTGCATTCAGTCTGCTTTCATCCTTCTTTTGCCAGCTCCACGTTTCACTTCCATACATTAGAGTTGGAACCAGGACTCCGTTTTTGCGATAACCGATAAATAAATAAGCATTATACAGTGAAACCTCTACCTAGCATTTTTAAAGGGACTTATTAAAATAAACTACGAATGCGGGAAAACAATGAATGCGGGATTAAGAGGTCAATACGCAAATATATACGACCGAGTAAAGATACCGTCCTCCCAATCTGCATAACCATTCGTAGGCTAAAATTCTAAGAAGAATACATGTTTCAGATGCAAATGTATTTATTTAAAAAAAAATACAAACCTGAATAGATTTTACAAAATACTTTTGCTTTTTAACTGTTTTATTTTCGTAAGCCAATAGTGTATTTTCGGCTTTGCAAATAGTATTTTTTTCAGCGTCGGTTATTGAATGTGCGTTGTAGAAAGTTTTCTTTCAAAGAGTGCGCACGCTTCTGGAGATGCAGGTACAGGCAGCGGCTCCTTTTCATCAATATCGACCTCTCCTGCTATCGGTTACACGAGCTTTCCATAGTTTCTATCCCATACGTTGCCGTTGAATGTAAAAAAATTGATAATAATGTAAAAAAAAAACAGACAAAATGTATCAAATATGCAGCTTAATTCAAACGATAAATGGTGATAGAGAAACAATCGATGCGGTTTAGTTTAGTATGAAATTAAGTCGGGAGAGAGGAAATAAACGACACATCCGAGAAAACGATTATTCGAGGAACGATAGATAGAGGTTCCACTGTAGTTCATAATTTAGCCAAGAGACGCGCTATGAACGCCAAAATAATAACTTCGCTGGTATCTCCAAGACGAACTGTCAATGCAGTCATGCAAAAAAAGTCACGCAGCAAAGGGTTAAAAAATAAAATTGACCGTGTGGTATGTTTCCAGGATAGAGGGGGACGAGGCGGCGACGGAGCCCTCGTCGCGGCTGGCCGCGTACGTCAGCTTCGGGGGGCTGCTCATGCGACTGCAGGGGGACGCCAACAACCTGCACGGCTTCGAGGTGGACCAGCACATATACCTGCTCATGAAGAAGCTGGCCTTCTAGCCCCAAACAAACCACCCATCGCAATGCCATTCCAACCCTTCCCTTAGAGCGCTTGCACCCTACGCGGAATCTCACTTCCAACCCTTATCTGCACCCAACGGTGCATATGGCACTACGTTGTACAGATATTTTATTAATTGTTTCGGCATTTACTTTGTGGTAAGACATGTGACAATGATTAAAGAAAACACTGGTTTTTATACCACTTGAGTTTTAATAAAGACTACTAGTTTCAGAAGCTTAACTTCCATCATTCAGGTCTGAATAATAATTAAACCATGTCCGCTCCCTAGGTGGAGCATATGGAGTCCACAAACTGTCTCCAGGCTTTTCTGTCGGCTGCCAGCTCCCTCGCATCCTCCCAAGTCAGATCCGCGTCCCGAAGTCCTGACGAGAACTGCCGACGAATTGTCAGCAGTGGTCGGAGCCTGATGCCTTGT